>NC_133335.1:180818632-180940001 GCF_042186555.1 Aquarana catesbeiana | reverse complement strand
CTCAGCCATTCGGTAAGTATGAGGTCTGTTTCAGACCTCTCTTGCCAATCATTCCACCTGCCCCCCATTTATCACTAATATACATTTACTGATCTTATCACGTATATTGCAGATACAACATTCATGCATCCGCCCCTGAAGAAGCGAGCAGGGTCTCGCGAAATGCATAGGGCTTTATTGAAGCTTGTTTTATGCCGGTACATGCTGGGTATTATTGATGTCTGCATTATGTCTACATACTTTCCTGTCCATATGTATGTACATTTTATTTTCTTATTGTGTATTTACTGACCTAGCAACTTTCAAGTTTTATTGTTGCTCATTGATGTATAACACTTGTAATAAATCTTTGTATATTTATTTTCATCTGTGTTGTGTGCATTGGCTATTATGCTGGGTAACTCACAATCATTGTTGTTGCCACTCCGTTACATAACATTTTGAAATGAATAAATTGATTTTGTCTCAGTGTTCGCTGTGAACATTGGCTAAACCTCTCTCACCTCATCTACAGTCCCAGGGGTATTTCTCTTGTTTTTTTTTGTGCACTATTAGGGATGGAGGTGTCAGAGGGGTCACACCAGAACTTAATCTCCTCCTTTTTTTTTGCTTTAGAGAAGTAATACAAGCAATATGAAACATGGAGGGGCAGGGCCGTCTTATCACATGGGCACGCTGGGCAATTGCCCGGGGGCCCCACTTGCCTGGGGGGCCCCACCTGCCCAGCGACCCCGGCCAAGCATCATTCAGATGTCACAAAGTTTGCTGCCGCATTGTGCCAGTGCTGTGCGGCTCCCTCACAGAGACAGAGTGCCGCTCGGTCAGTCCCGATATCAGTCAGCGACTCAGCGGCGGGCAGTGTGCAGTGCGAGTCAGCTGTCACTGTGAAGAATGGAGCCGATGCTTTCTGTGTAGTTCCGGCTCTTCACAGGCAGAGTGATATGAAATGCACTCCGTCTGTGACAGATACAGGAAGCCTCTGCTCTGCTCTCTACTGCAGCCGCATCCTGCAGCTTCCTGTCACACTTCCTGTCACTTTTTTTTAGTTGTATGATTTAGTGGTGAAAGTTATTAGTGCCCGGGCCCCCCCCAAGTTTTGACTGTAATATCTTATGTGTCCTCCTTATATATCAATCTTAGAGTTGCCACTAGTTCGAGGAAGTGTAAGAAAGGTGAGGAAAAATAAACTTTATTACGTGTTGGTGAAAATAACCTTTAGAGCAGAAATGAAACGTAATGTTTTGAGTGGAGCACAGAAGAGGAAAAAAGCTGCAGAGGAGAAAGAGAAAATGTGCAAACTTTGGGCAATCATGCGTGATTGTGTAGACAGGGCCCCAGTGCACTGTATTGCCCGGGGGCCTATAATGCTCTTAAGATGGCACTGTGGAGGGGGCAGAAGTGGGCGACTAAGTGATGCAACTTTTCTCAGTAGCAGCGGCTGTTAACTTTCATAATGCAGGAAAATAGCCAAACATGGCAGTATCTGGTAGCTCTGAAGTAGGCACTGAATGTAAGATTTTTAGCAAAAGCAACTGTATGCAGGTGTAGCAATAACTCTTGTTGTTACCTTCACTCTCGATACCTCTGTTTCACCCGGCACCGGGGTCTAGGGTTCCATTGAGTTTACCTCTGGACATTATAAGCACCAGACACTTGAGTATATTTTTCCAATGCTTTAATGAACAAATAAAGGAAGTAGCAGGAAAGAGGCAGAAGGAAAGCTGCAGGGAAGCAGAAAAATACCTTTCCTTAGTATTCTCCAGAACATTCTTAGTAATTGAACACTTGTAGTTGAATGCACTCCCCCTTGTGGGATTCAATCTTTGCCCGCCTGGATAGACCTCT
This sequence comes from Aquarana catesbeiana, assembly GCF_042186555.1. Lineage (NCBI taxonomy): Eukaryota > Metazoa > Chordata > Amphibia > Anura > Ranidae > Aquarana > Aquarana catesbeiana. The sequence goes on along the minus strand of NC_133335.1, from coordinate 180,938,156 downwards.
CTCACTTGTCTAGCAGCCAGTACGTAGCACGAACAAAAGTCTCTGCCACAGACTTGTTTGGAATAAAACCCGTACGATCCTCTGCCACAGAATGTATTGGTTTGCTATGAATATCAGACACAGTACTTGAACCTTTAAGCCAACCCGGGCAGTACTATGTGGTTAAAACTACTTCAGGATTCGTCCTCCAACCGAGTCACCAGGCCCCTCTCCAGACCAGCACTCTGCATGATCCTTCCATGACGGGTCCTCCCCTGGGATCTCCTCGGTTGTCCAGCTTCTTCCCTTCTGGATAGACAGCTCAGGACCATTCCTCTGCTGCTGTGGTAGGGCCCCAGACAGGCTCCTGGGCCCACCCACACGCCGTAGCAGCGTGGGCCTCCGGACCGGAGGACCACGAGGTGGTACTCTTAACACATACCTGTCGGCCAGGAGGGCCAGCAGGTGGCTGGAAAACGAACCCCTAAACATGGCGTCTGTCCCATAAATACCCCTCTCCCAGAATGCAACTCGGAGGACCACCTTCACCGAGTTATCTCTGGGAAAGAGGAGCACTCATATGCTTCAACACGTTGCTTTTCCAACACTGGCCCATGGTGACAACGACACCCACCGGCACAGTGTGGAACTACTCGCAACGTCAGCCACGCTGGAACAGAGGCAAATACAACTTCCTATAAAAAAGTGACCCACTAGATTTACCTGTCAGCGGTAGATAAAAAATCTACCAGCGCTACACAGGTAAGGAGATACACACCATTATGCTTATACTAATGTGTTTGGTGCTGTATCCGAAAAAAGACTGTTTTTAAAACTTGAGCCTAATGTCTTCTGAACATGCATAATCAAATAACATCATAAATATTCTTTTTTATTTTTCCCATAGTTACACTAGTTGCAAATGGGGCCATTTGCGATTAGATGCCCTTTTGTGAGATGCCTCACAATTACCCATGAATGATCGGCCCTGGACACAAACTGTGAGTGGTCACAAATAGCTGTGGGAGTTGTCAGCCCCCCCTTTTATTTCTCAATAGGGTTTGCCACCTGCAGCTAATCGCAAAAACCCCCCCACTGGGTCTCCTGCATCTAAACACAAATGGTCCCATTTTCAAAGTGTTTAAGCCAGTTAAATTCAAGCATCGTGTGCTTTTAAAGCCAGTTTTTATAAGCTTTCCTGTCCAAAACTTCAACAGAACACCAGTTATCAGCATATCAGATTCTACAGAGCATTTAACTGAAACGTAAACTCCACAGTTTTCAGTAAAAATTTTTAATGTGATGCTGATATGTGTAGTAGTACTCAGCTTTTTATGCTATTTTGCCTTTCTAAATTCATACACCATATACTACAGGATGCCGCTTCCCTGTACTAATTATAGCAGCAGACTGTGCAAGAAAATTATATAAGTGCTGCTGAGTCTCTTCTGCCAGCTCATTGCTCTAATTACTGACACACAAGAATTGCAAAGATTTTGTAGCTGATTAAATGTAGATAAAGCACTATGTGAATCAATTTAACCATAGAGCCTATATAACTCAGATGTGTCAGTAAATAAAGGGTCGGTTCACCAAATCCTGTATTCCAACCTTGGTTCATGCAAGATACCAAAAAAGTGCCTAGAACTGGCATTTCACAGCACAAGGCTCCTGGCACTGAGATCCAGATCCAGTATGAATAGTATAGCTGGTAAGTATGTTACTCTACATTAATGTACCCCCCCCCCCCCCCAACAATTAAAGTTTTTTCCTTTTTGGATAGAATTAAGAGAGATTAGAACATCTGTCTGGTTTTATTGCTGTCTGTGCATGCCCCTATTAGGGAGATTCACTCTCTGTTTGTCCTGGTGGCCATTATCACCAATTGTGAAAGGAAAAGAAAATCCAACATTTCGGATCGTCACCAGCACAGGAATAGAGGGGAAATCTTCCATGGGGGTCTCTAGTTTTGGTGACCTTGGTGACAATGAGTAATTCCCCAATTTTGGAGGGATTTCCTCTCAATTCCTGTTTTGGCTATGGGACAAGAAGTGAAGGGAAATCTCTCTAATGGGTTGCAGGTAGCAAAATAAAAAACAGAAAGGTATTAAAACCCTCCCTTAGGCCAGCCATACATGGGTCAAATTCCAAAAGAATTTTCCTTCGAAAATTGTAACTAAGAATTTTCATTTGAATTTCGCACCATTAGTGGGCCGCAGCAAAGGCCGATTTTCGCGTGGCCTATCGAATTTGAGTGATTGGGCACGTTGGAAGTTTTTTGAAAAACAAACAAATTTCTGATCAATGATGGGAGAATTGGTGCGAGAAATATAATCGAAAAAGAAATGCGGGTGAGCTGTGACCTGGAAAGAAAAGACTCTCTGACATCCGACCTGGTCCGATCCGCTAAAATCAGGCGGATGGCCCTACGTTCGCATCCATCCCTGGCGGATCAGATCGTGTGAGGAAGGGACCTGTCGTCCGCCGGCCAATGGCGTCCCTGGGGGGGGGGCAGAGGGGGCCCTGACCCCCCCAACATTATGCTGTGCCCCACCATGTGCCCCCCAAATTAAAAAAAAAAAAAAAAAAAAATTATATATATATATATATATATATATATATATTATATAATTTTTTTTTTTTTTTTTACAAAAAGGCAATGTCTAAGAGGCAGAGTGTCCCCAGTCAGCTCCTGCGGGTGATTTCTCCCCACTCCCTCAGCTCGCTGACACTGCATAATGCGAGCGCTCACACAACCACGGCTGCTCGATCTGCTCCTTCCCCTGCATCCTCATTGGCAGGGAGAAGAGCGAGTTGCAGGAAGGACTCCACCAGGACTCTCAGTTACTGAAAAAACAGACTGATTTCTCCCGTCCTTAGGACAGGAGAACCAGCCTGTAAATTCCAAGAGGATGCCAGACCAGCGCTGTCAATAGCAGGGGCGAGGACAGCAAGAGGAGGCTGGGGAACCCCCCAGTGGCAGAACCCCAGGGCCCGGTGACAAGACAACCTTTGCAACCCTGATAGTTCTCCACTGCTTTGGACCCTTATATTTTCTTGGTATGCTGGTGACATATAACTCTTGTTTTCTGCCACCCTGGGGGGGGCCCAATATAGTAGGAAGGGAGCTCACTGCAGAACATGTGAAAGGGCCGTTGTGGGATCGTAGTAAAGGGTCCCAGTATATATATAATTGCATTTTATAGTTGCCACCCTACTTTTGTCCCTGTCCCCCCATGTCCCCCCCTAAATATGAAAGCTGGAGACGCCACTGCCGCCGGCTCTGCGGAGATCAAAGGAGAGATCTCCCGCTGAGCTGGCAGACAGAGGCGGACTCCGTGGCAGCGGATCCGGCTCATGGGAATGAAGCCTTACACTCACCTACTCTGTGCAGTGGTATTGCACAGAGTGGCCCCATTCCTCCTTTTCTCAGGTCCCCCTGCGGCAATGTAGGCACCTCCTCTTTCTAGTATGTCCCCATAACAAGCTGTTTGCTATGGGGGCACATGGTGTCCGCTCGCTCCCAAGCTGGGTGTCTATGGAGCTGCGCCACCTACTTTGTCCTCACTGCATTTGATTGACAGCAGCAGGAGCCAATAGCTCCTGAAGTGCTCAAGTGCTGTGTGATGTGGAAGAGAGGGGAGAAGAGATGTAGCAGTGCACAGTGCTGGATCTATTCTCCCCTCTCTTTTCCTTCACACAGGGAAAGGTGAGGACAAAGAAATAAAAAATGTTTTTTACCTTAATGCAAGGAGTGCATTAAAGTGATTGTAAAGGCAGAAGATTTTTTATCCTAATGTATTCTATGCATTAAGATAAATAACTTTCTGTGTGCAGCAGCGCCCCTCAACCCCCTTAAGGCTCCGTGCACCCTGAAGCTCATTGGCCGTTTTTGGGAGTTTGGGCGTTTTTTTTAACAGCCAATAAACTCCCCTCTATGTTATCCTATGTGTCCATGCACACATGGACGTTTTTGGATGTTTATCAGCAGTGGAGTTTTTGGGCTGTTGTCTGAACCTAAAATCATGTTCAAGAGCTGTTTTTTTCTGACCACAAAAAAGATTAAAAACGTTAAACGTGCATAAACGCTGATAAACATCGATAAACGCTCAGAAACGCGGCTCACCAGCATGTTTTATTGTTTTTGATCCATTAAAAAAAAAAAAAAAAAACGCTAAAAAATCCGCTAAAAAACGATAAGAACTGGGAAATCGTTAAACTTAGGAAAACTTACTGCAAAGCTACTGGCGTTTTTATAACGTTATTTTAACGTCCAATGTGCATGAGGCCTAATACTTACCTGAGCCCCATCTCTATCCAGCGATGTTATAGGAGAGACTCGGCTGCCCGGCACTCTTCTCCTCATTGGCTGAGACAGCAGTGGAGTGCCATTGGCTCCCGCTGCTGTCAATCAAAATCAGTGAGCCAATGAGAGAGAGGGGGCGGGGCCCAGCCGGGGCTCCGTGTCTGACTGAACACACTGAGGTGTGGCTCTGCTCGGGCGCCCCAATAGCAAGCTACTTGCTGTGGGGGCACTCGACAGGAGGAGGAGCCAGGAGAGCCGAAGAGAGACCTGAGAAGAGGAGGATTTGGGCTGCTCTATGCAAAAAAAACACTGTACAGAGCAGGTAAGTATAACGTGTTTGTTATTTTTAGGCAAAAACAAACAAGACTTTAACTACTTGCTTACTGGGCACTTAAACCCCCTTCCTGCCCCGACCAATTTTCAGCTTTCAGCGCTGTCACTCTTTGAATGACAACTGCGCGGTCTTGCTACAGTTTACCCAAATGAAATTTTTATCATTTTTTTCACACAGATAGAGATTTCTTTTGGTGGTATTTTTTTGCTGCTGGGTTTTTTATTTTTTGCTAAATAAAACAAAAATCGACCGAAAATTTTGAAAAAAAAAAAAACTGTTTCATAGTTTGTTATAAAATGTTGAAAACAGGTAATTTTTCTCCTTCACTGATGTGCGCTGATGAGGCTGCGCCGATTGGCACTGATAGGCACTAATAAGGCGGCACTAATGGGCACTGGTAGGTGGCACTGATAAGCACTGATGAGGCGGCACTGATAGGTGGCACTGATGGGTGGCACTGATGGTTGGCATTGAAGAGCACTGATAGGGCACGGGTACTTTTTTTCAGCAGGGAAGGAGGGGGGTGGGTGGAGGCAGTGGCATTGTTATGAAGGGGCGGGGGGTGCGGGCCGCATCCGGGTGACACCTGTGGGCAGCGGCATTGCACGATCCGCACACCCCACTAATCGGTGTTTCTCCCTGGCTCTCGGCTCAGATCGGTATCCCGCCCCTCCAGCCCTCTTCACTGCAGCTCCTCCCACACTACTGTACACAGGATGGATGAGGGAGTCCATGGAGGGACACACCGCTGTGCATATCCCGCGCTGTTCTGAGGTCTGAACAGTGTACTGTATTTTTACATGGGCAAATGCTGGGGGCGCTATGGGAGGGGAGACTACTAGCACAAGTGGAGGGGGGGGGTCTGCACTGAGGGGGTTTATGCTGCTGGAGGAGGGGGTCTGCACTTAGGGGGGTCTATGCTGAGGGAGGAGGATCTGCACTGGGGGGTCTATACTGATGGAGGGGGGTGTATATGCTGAAGGGGTCTATGCTGATGGAGGGGGGGGTTTGCACTGGGGGGCTATACTGATGGAGGGGGGTGTCTATACTGAGGGGGAGGTCTATACTGAGGGGGGTCTGTACTGAGAGGGAAGTGTCTATACTGCAGGAGGGGGGGTCTGTACTGCGGGAGAGGGGTCTGTACTACGGGAGAGGGGTCTGTACTGCGGAGAGAGGGGTCTGTACTGCGGGAGGGGGGTCTGCACTAAGGGAAAGGGGTCTGCACTAAGGGAAAGGGGTCTGCACTAAGGGAGAGGGGTCTGCACTAAGGGAGAGGGGTCTGCACTGCGGGAGTGCGGGAGAGGGGTCTGCACTGCGGGAGAGGGGTCTGCACTGCGGGAGTGTGGGAGAGGAGTCTGCACTGCGGGAGAGGAGTCTGTACTGCGGGAGTTCGGGAGAGGGGTCTGCACTGCGGGAGAGGGGTCTGCACTGCGGCGAGTGCGGGCGAGGGGTCTGTACTGCAGGAGTTCAGGAGAGGAGTCTGTACTGCGGGAGAGGGGTCTGCACTGCGGGAGGGGGGTCTGTACTGAATCAGCTGACTGGCATGCCTCACCAGCCCTGCTGCAACCAGACCCCAGGACCAGCAGCCAGACCCTTGGCCCCAGCAGCCAGACCCCAGGACCAGCAACCCAGCTCCAGCAGCCAGACTCCAGGCCCCAGCAGCCGGACCCCAGGCCCCAGCAGCCGGACCCCAGGCCCCAGCAGCCGGACCCCAGCAGCCAGACCCCAGGCCCCAGCAGCCAGACCCCAGGACCAGCAGCCCAGCTACCCAGCTACAGCAGTCAGACCCTAGCAGCCAGACCCTTGGCCCCAGCAGCCAGACCCCAGGACCAGCAGCCAAGCTCCAGCAGCCGGACCCTTGGCCCCAGCAGCTGGACCCTTGGCCCCAGCAGCCGGACCCTTGGCCCCAGCAGCCGGACCCTTGGCCCCAGCAGCCGGACCCTTGGCCCCAGCAGCCGGACCCCAGGCTCCAGCAGCCAGACCCCAGGCTCCAGCAGCCAGACCCCAGGCTCCAGCAGCCAGACCCCAGGCTCCAGCAGCCAGACCCCAGGCTCCAGCAGCCAGACCCCAGGCTCAAGCAGACCAGCTCCAGCAGCCAAACCCCAGGACCAGCAGCCCAGCTTCAGCAGCCAGACCCTAGCAGCCAGACCCCAGGACCACCAGCCCAGCACCAGTGTAATCAGGCTGCATTTCATGGGCACTGGAAAGGATGCATTTCATGGGCACTGGTGTAGCTGCATTTAATTGGCACTGGTAAGGCTGCATTGTATTGGGGGGGGGGGGGGGTCGGCACCAGAGCGAAGCGTCACCTCCCTGAAATGAGTTTTTGCAGGTTGGGATGTCTGGGGCCAGGAGGGACCAGATAAGAGGAGGATCTGGGCTGCTCTGTGCAAATCCACTGAAACAGAGCAGGTAAGTATAATTACATGCTTGTTATTTAAAAAAAAAAAAAAAAAAACAAGACTTTAGTATCACTTTAAGGTAAAATTTGTTTTAGCTATAGTATCCCTTTAAGTCCAGCCTCCTTCAGGCCCCAAGGCCCAACAGTAGTAGTTTCTCTGATAACACACACATGCTGCCTCCTGGGGGGGGGGGGGGGGGGGTGGAGAGATCAGTCGCTCCCATACATTTATCTTCCCTCCAGTCACACCTTTTGGGCAAGTCCCCCAGGGAAATATTCATAATCAACTGACTGGCCCTCTTACAGTATTTCAAGAAAATTCTTTCAGAGGCAACATCCTGGCATCTGACAATTACTCCCATATACACTGAGCTGTGCATGCGTGGCATTGTAAAATCAGTAAAACAAATTCTAGCTGGTAGGGGATAAGATTCTATGGCAGAAGCAATAGTCATATAGACTCTTTACTACAATAAAAACATATTTACTAGAAATGTTTTAAAACACTAAGTGCTGGATCACAGGTTTGCATTGCCATGTAATAATGCACATGCTGGGGGTTATTTACTAAAACTGCAGCGTGAAAAATCTGGTGTGACTCTACATAGAAACCAATCATTTTCCAGGTTTTATTGCCAAAGCTTAATTGAGCAAGCTGAAGTTAGAAGCTGATTGGCTACCATGCAGAGCTGCACGCACCAGTTTCTGAGTGCTCCAGTTTTAGTAAATCAACCCCTAAGACCCCATACACACTATTAGACTTTCTGCAGATTTGTGTCCTCAGATTTGCAAAAACCATATACTATGAGGTCAAACCTTAAGAGTTTTTTGTATGCAATCAGGCAGGCCCTTGCACTACATGGTTTTGGTAAATCTGAAGACAAAAATCTGCAGAAAATCTAATAGTGTGTATGGATTTTTTTTTTTGTTCTATTGCATTAAAAACCCATTTAAAGTGGTAATAAACCCAAAATCAAAAACTGGAAATATTGCACACCTTAAATCTGGTGGCTGCATTTGTTTTTGTTTTTTTTTAAGCATTGTCACCTGGTGATCCTGTCAGTAACACACTTCTTGTCTTAGGGTAGAATCAGGAGCAATGGAGACACCTTTGGACTGCAGCATGATTAATCTGAGGAGATCATAGTGTTAGATTTACTAACAGATTTATTGACTAACAAATTAAAGCTGAACTCCAGCTAACGCGTTTTCAGTAGTTACAACAAGAGTTCCCCCTTAGGCTGCATTCACACCACGAGCGATCGTGAGCAGGAGACACAGAACAGGGACGAGTCTGTGTAAACACACACATCCCTGTTCTGTTCTGACAGGAGTGACAGATCGTGTGTTCCTATTAGCTAGCAACCACGATCCGTCACTTCCTCCAGTCAGTCCCCTCCCCCTTCAGTTAGAATCACCTCCCATAGTTAACCCCTTCACCGCCAGTGACATTTATACAGTAATCAATGCATGTTTTATAGCATTGATCGCTGTATAAATGCCAATATAATATAATAATGTCGCAGTCACGATAAAAATGGCAGATAGCTGCCATTACTAGTAAAAAAAATAATAATAAAAATGCTATAAATCTATCCCCTATTTTGTAGGCGCTATAACTTTTGTGCAAACCAATCAATAAGCTTAATTTTTTTTTTACCAAAAATATGTAGAAGAATACATATCGGCCTAAACTGAGAAAAAATTTGCTTTTTTAAAAAAATTGGGGATAATTTATTATAGCAAAAAGTACAAAACATTGTGTTTTTTCAAAATTGTTGCTCTTATTTTGTTTATAGTGCAAAAAATAAAAACCACAGAGGCGATCAAATACCACCAACAGAAAGCTCTATTTGTGGGGAAAAAAGGACGTCAATTTTGTTTGGGTGCGACGTCGCACGATCGCGCGCAATTGTCAGTTAAAGCGATGCAGTGCTGAATCACAAAAAATGGCCTGGTCATTCAACAGCCTAATCTTCCGGGGCTGAAGTGGTTAAAGCAGAATTCCCACTATAAAAAAAAAAAAAAAAATTAAGATCAGCAGCTACAAATACTGCAGTTGCTGACTTTTAATAATTACAGGGTCCAGTGATGCGGTGGGGGTCGAAGCCCCGCTCATCCCCCCTCCGCCCGGCGGCGCCGGCATTTTAACTGGTCGCCTGGCTGTGGCTTCACAGCCGGGCACACACTGCTCATGCGCGAGCTGCGCGCCATGACTGGGCCGCGCAATCATCTGGGACCTGTCACATGTCCCAGATGATTGCCTAGAGGGAGGGGGGGAGAGCTGATCTCCCTTCCTGCACCGAGGGAAGTGACTTCAGGAGCCCAGGCACCGAAGGAGGCAGATTACGAGGGACCCCCTAGCAACAGGCATTAAAAAGGTGAGTAAAAAAAAAAAAATTCTCCAAATTTTTTTTTTTTATTTATTTTTTTTTCATGCACATTAATGATTTTTTTTTTTTTTTTTGGGTGGAACTCCACTTTAAAGTAAAGGGGTTAGAGTTAATGTTAGGGTTATTTAATATATTTATTTTTGGTAGGGTTATACTACTACTACTACTACATCATGAATAAATAAATACACAAATAAATAAAAAAAATCATAAATAAATACAATAAATTAATACTATGCAATAATAAATAATTAACCCCTAACCTCAAACCTAGCCCTTAAATAATAATAATAATAATAATAATAATAATAATACAATAAGTAACTAAACACCCTAACACAAAATAAATACATTATTATTATTATTAATAATAATGATAATAATCATATTATTAATAATATTTTGTTTGTGTATTAATATTTTATTATTATTAATACCACTACTAATGTATTCATTTAATATTTTTTAAGGTCAGGGTTAATTATTATTTATTTATGTATTATTACATATTATTAATATATTTGATGTATTATCTATTAATGATGATGTTTAGTTATTTGTATATTTATTTTACATTTATGTATTCATAAATAATTTCTATTTTTTATTTATTTATTTTCAAAGTTTTTTATTTGAGCAGAAAATTGCGCAAATGCGCACAAAAACACGCAAATGGCGAGTTTCCATTAATTTCTATGGGAATAAAATCTGCCCAATGTGAGTTACAAAACAAGAAAGCTGCAACCAGGCAGGCTCTTTTGTTGGCTTTAACGATCTGACGCCCGCAGGGCTCCACTCCGGCATCTTCTCCCTTGCTTCATCCAAGTGCTGGTAGTTGGCCATTTTCATTAGTATGCGCAGGAGTTCAGTCATCCTGCCACACAGGCACATCACTCGAATGTATGCTGCGCATGCACAGCTCAGTGTACATTTTAAGAAAGGCTGCGAGCAGACAGGTAGGTTTATTTTACTGCAAAAAAGACACTGTCATTCCTACAATAAAAAGAATACCTGCTCGCAATTTAAAAAATATATTTTTTAGGTCCACTTTAACCTCTTGCCTGACCACCCCACGTATATGTACTGCGGGGTGGTGGCTGTTCTGTACAAAATCACATACAGGTATGTGATTTTGCACTTCCGGGCACTGATTGGACACAGCGGGAGCCTAATCGGTGGGTTCGGCGGACCCGATGCCCGCTGGGACCCGTGGATTGTTCCCGACAGAGGCAGATGTAAACAAGGCAGATCGCCATTCTGTTAGTAGGGAAGACAGAGATCCTGTGTTTCTGCTAAGCAGGAACATGGATCTCTGTCTTTCCACAGTTAGAAAGCGCTCACAGGGAACACATTTAACCCTATGATTGCCCCTGATGTTAACCCCTTTCCAGTCAGTGTCATTAGTACAGTGACAGTGCAAATTTTTAGCACTGATCACTGTATTGGAGTCACTGGTCCCCAGAAAGTATCAAAAGTGTCCCATTTGTCCGCCGCAATGTCGCAGTCCCGCTATAAGTCGCTGATCACCGACATTACTAGTAAAAAATATAAAATAAATAAAAATTCCATAAAAAATATCCCATAGTTTATAGATGTTATAACTTTTGCGCAAACCAATCAATATACGCTTATTGGGATTTTTTTTTACAAAAAAATATGTAGCAGAATACATATTGGCCTAAATTGATGAAGAAATTCGATTTTCACATTTTTTTTTATTGGATTTGTTTTATAGCAGAAAGTAAAAAACATTATTTTTTTTCAAAATTGTCTTTTTTTGTTTATAGCGTAAAAAATAAAAACCGCAGAGGTGATCAAATACCACCAAAAGAAAGCTCTATTTGTGGGAAAAATGAACGTCGCACGACTGCGCAATTGTCAGTTAAAGTTACGCAGTCCTGGAGGAGGTAAACCTTCTGCCAACATCCCGAGCACATTTAATTGTAGAAAATGATTAATCCAATTGGGACTTTTAAGGCAGGATGTGAAAAAACTGTAAAGATATATAACAAAAATTTAACATAAAAGTTGGGTTGCTCGGTGAACATCCACAAGAATTTTGGCCCTTCACCTTATCGGGGCCAAAATGATGTTGTAATTGATCCGAGGTTTAGGGTGCTCTAAGTATATGTATGTTTGATGTCCTCATGTGATGGATTTTATGATGTAATGTAGTTCAGACCATGTGGTCAACCTTATTTTATCAATACTACTAAAAAAATAAATAAATTCCATACTTTTTGCATTTTTGTTATATATCTTAAGGCCTCGTGCGCACTGGACATTACAATAACGTTATAAAACGCCAGTAGCTTTGCAGTGAGTCCTTCAACGTTTTTTAACGTTTTTGCAATAGCGTTTAAAATTTTTTCAATTGTTTTTTTTTGTTGTTTTTTTTTGTTTTTTTTAATGGATCAAAAACGCTGATGAGACACGTTTTTGTGTGTTTATCAACGTTTATCAGCGTTTGCCGTTTTTTTGTGGTCAGAAAAACGACTCCTGAATGCGAATTTATGGCGTTCAGGAAACAGCCCATAAACTCCACTGCTGATAAAAGTTCAAAAACGTTTAGCGTCTCTTAGCTTTTTTTGTGGTCAGAAAAACGGCACTTTGAATGCGATTCGTTCATAGAAGAGCCCATAAACTCCACTGCTGAAAAAAGCTAAAAAACGTCCATGCGTGCATGGACACATAGGATAACATAGAGTGGAGTTTATGGACTGTTAAAAAAAACGCCCAAACTATAAAAAATGGCCGTTTATGAGCTCCAGTGTGCATGGTGCCTAAAATCGCATTCAAAGTGCCGTATTTCTGACCACAAAAAATGCTAAAAGACGCCAAATGCTGATAAACGCGCATAAATGCGCGTTAATAAGCGTTCGGCTTTCCATTTTTTTTCAATGCATTGTGGGAAATTGGGAATGCATTGTGGGATTTTTGGAGTGTCCTCTGTGTATTTTTATTCAAAACGCCCATAAACGCTAACGCTAAGAAACGTGCATAAACGCTGATACAAAACGCTGTTAGAATTGTGTTTTTCAACCAGGGTTTTTTGCCAGCAATCTGGTGTCCAGAATAAGCTTTTTTGAGCTCCAATGTGCATGGAGCCTCACTGCAAAGCTACTTGTGTTTTTATAACGTTATTTTATAATGTCCAGTGTGCAAGGAGCCTAAAAGTCCCAATTGGGGTAATTTTCTACAATTTTAGGAGTTGAAGCGGAGTTCCGCTTAAAAAAAAAAAGTCATCAGCTACAAATACTGCAGCTGTTGACTTTTAATAATCCGAGGGTCCAGCGATGCAGGGGGATCGAAGCCCTGCTCGTCCCCCCCCCCCCCGCTCTGCTTGGCAGCGCCGGCATTTTAACTGTGGCCGCCCGGCTGTGACTTCACAACTGGGCACCTAATGCGCATGCGCGCTCCGCGACTGGCCGCGCAATCATCTGGGGACTTGTCACGTGTCCCAGATGATTGCCTAGAGGGAGGGGGGAGAGGTGATCTCCCTTTCTGCGCTGAGGGAAGTGACGTCAGGAGCCCAGGCGCTGAAGGAGGCAGATTTCGAGGGACCACATAGCAACAGGCATAAAAAGTAAGCCATAAGGCATAAAAGTAAGGCAAGTAAAAAAAAAAAAAATTTCCAAATTTTTTTTTTTTTTTTTTCATGCCCATTAATGAATTTTTTTTTTTAGGTGGAACTCGGTGGATGCGGCATAATGCCTCCTGTCAATGTCAAACAACGCTTATGTAAACGTGTCCTAACAGGCAGGATCATTGACAGAAAATAAAGGAAAATAAAACAAAACAATAATAATGCAATCATCACATCTAAAAATTGCTAAGCTTCAATATTTAACATTTTTGCTTTTGGAATTAATACCCCTTTAAAACAAAAAAAAAATCTGCTTTCTTTTTCTCTTTCTTCTAAATGGATCATGGGACATCTGTGTGAGCGTCTCTTACGGAAATCCCCTATGCTGGCTTCCCTGTGGTTCCCTAGTTTCACTTTCGGGAATTTGGGCGGGTCCTTATAAGCAGGAGCTTTGGTGACACAATAACCACGCTGACAGCTTTCATTCCAGGTCTGTGCTATAGGTGATCTCTGTGTTCTCTTAGTACAATAGCTGGTTGTGTGTATACTAATGAACCACTTCTGTGTATTGCTACAGTCTTCCATTCCTGTAACCAGACCCTTTAACTCCTTGTGATTCTGGGATTATACTGTTGTAGGAGTTCCTGGGTCTTCTGTCTTCATACCGCCACGGGACCCCGTGTCACAATGACTTGGTGGATGTTACTGCTTGTCCTATGTAGCCGCTACTACCAGGTGAGACATGCCAATAATGCCTTATTGTCATTTCTGTAGTTATTTTATTGTGAACAGTTAAGAACTGCAAACCTGTTCTGTAAGACAGTAAAGTGTGTATATAGTGCTGATTCTATAAAGGGTTAAGTCTTATGTTTCTTCCTCATTTCTGAATGGGGTAGTTTCCAGACACCTGCAATAGATTTCTAAAGAATTCGCAGAAGTGCAGTGTTGCATGTCATATGATTGTGAGTTACTCGGGTCTGAATGAATAAATTACATGTCATCAGAAGAAGCCGAAGTTTAATTATTTTTTTTAAATTGGCACATACATTGAATGCAAAGTGTCCCTTGTGCTGGTGGCTGCTCCCTTCAAGTCTTCAGTCCTCAGTCCTCTAAACCACCAGTGTTTCTCAACCTTTTTTTCAGTTAAGGCACCCTTTAAAATTATAGGCCATCTCAAGGCACCTTTTAAAATGATAAAATATCTCAAGGCACCCTTTAAAATTTTAGACAATCTCATGGCATCCTTTAAAATTATGGACAATCTCAAGGCACCCTTTAAAATTATAGACAATCTCAAGGCACCCTTTAAAATTATAGACAATCTCAAGGCACCCTTTAAAATTATAGACAATCTCAAGGCACCCTTTAAAATTTTAGACAATCTCATGGCATCCTTTAAAATTATGGACAATTTCAAGGCACCCTTTAAAATTATAGACAATCTCAAGGCGCCCGTTAAAATTATAGACAATCTCAAGGCTCCCTTTAAAATTATGGACAATCTCAAGGCGCCCTTTAAAATTATGGACAATCTCAAGGCGCCCTTTAAAATTATGGACAATCTCAAGGCACCCTTTAAAATTATAGACAATCTCAAGGCGCCCTTTAAAATTATGGACAATCTCAAGGCACCCTTTAAAATTATAGACAATCTCAAGGCGCCCTTTAAAATTATGGACAATCTCAAGGCGCCCTTTAAAATTATGGACAATCTCAAGGCGCCCTTTAAAATTATGGACAATCTCAAGGCACCCTTTAAAATTATAGACAATCTCAAGGCGCCCTTTAAAATTATGGACAATCTCAAGGCACCCTTTAAAATTATAGACAATCTCAAGGCGCCCTTTAAAATTATGGACAATCTCAAGGCGCCCTTTAAAATTATGGACAATCTCAAGGCACCCTTTAAAATTATGGACAATCTCAAGGCTCCCTTTAAAATTATAGACAATCTCAAGGCGACCGTTAAAATTATGGACAATCTCAAGGCGCCCTTTAAAATTATAGACAATCTCAAGGCGACCGTTAAAATTATGGACAATCTCAAGGCACCCTTTAAAATTTTAGACAATCTCAAAGGCACCCTTATATATTATATATATAAATATTTATTATAGCAAAAGGTAAAAAAAATTGCGTTTTTTTTTCAAAATTGTCGCTCTTTTTTTGTTTATAGCGCAAAAAATAAAAATCACAAAGTGATCAAATACCACCAAAAGAAAGTTCTATTTGTGGGAAAAATAGGATGTCAATTTTATTTGGGTGCAACGTCGCACGAGGGCGCAGTTGTCAGTTAAAGCGACGCAGTGCCGAATCGCAAAAAGTGCTCTGGTCAGGAAGGGGGTAAAATCTTCCAGGGCTGAAGCGGTTAAAAATATGGACAATCTCAAGGCACCCTTTAAATTTATGGACAATCTCGAGGCACCCCATTCTAAAATGTAAAAAACTATTCTAATAGTTTTACACAATGCAGCAACATCCACACGTAGGACACCCAACCTTAGACCCCTTTCACACTGGGGCACTTTGCAGGCACTACATCGCTAAAAATAGCGGCTACATAGTGCCTGTAAAGCGCCTCTCCTGTGTCTCCAGTGTGAAAGCCTGAGGGCTTTCACACTGGAGCGGTGTGCTTGCAGGATGTTAAAAAAATTCCTGCAAGCAGCATCTTTGGAGCAGTGTATACACCGCTCCTTCACCGCTCCTGCCCTTTGAAATCAATGGGGCAGCACGGGTATAACGTCGGCAAAGAGCCGCCGCAGCGGCGCTTTGTGGCTGTTTTAACCCTTTTTCGTCCGCTAGCAGGGGTTAAAACCAAGCCACTAAAACGACAGTAAAGCGGCGCTAAAAATAGCGCCGTTTTAACGACAGCACCGGCACCGCCCCAAGTGTGAAAGGGGCCTTAGAGGTGATTTATTCTTCCAAAGCAAATACACTTTTTGCACACTGGTACTGACTAGTATGCCAGTGTTTCTCTTCTCCCTCAATTTTCTCCATCAGTCAGCTAATGTGACCCCAGTGCTGAGGGAGAGGGGCACAGGAGGGTCAAACAAATATGCTGTGGAGGCAACAGACATCCTCCTTATCAACTGATGACGTCATTGGTTGTTGGGATGCCAGTGTCTAGAAAGTCATAATGGTGCATAATGAAAACCCGGGGCTTTGTGTAACTAACTTAATCCACCTGCTGGCTTGTAAACTATTTTTGATCATTTGTTAGGCATTTTGCCAAGGCACCCCTGAAGAAACCTCAAGGCACCCTGGTTGAAAAAGGCTGCTCTAAACCCCCCTCCCTCCATACCCCCACAGAGATAAAGTTCTAGTACAGCGGAGGTTAACCGCTTGCCGACCGGCTCACGCCGATATACGTTGGAAGAATGGCACTCCTGCGCAAACTGACGTACCTGTACGTCAGTCTGTAAAAGCGGGATAGCGGGCACGTGCACGCCGTGGGATTGTGCCTGCGGGTCTCCCGCAGACTCGATCGTGGTGAGGAGAGGCAGAACGGGGAACTTCCTATGTAAAATGCCATTTCCCCGTTCTGCCTAGTGACATGACAGGGATCTACTGCTCCCAGTGATCGGGAGTAGTGATCTCTGTCATGTTTCGGTAAGCCCACCCCCCCCTACAGTTAGAACACACCTAGGGAACATACCTAGGGAACACAGTTAACCCCTTGATCCCCCCTAGTGTTAACCCCTTCCCTGCCAGTGTCATTTTTATAGCACTGATCAATGTAATAATGTCACTGGTCCCCAAAAAGTGTCATGTGGGGTCAGATTTGTCCGCCGCAATGTCGCACTCCCGCTAAAAAAAAAAAAATCGCAGATTGCCGCCATTACCAGTAAAAACAATTAAAAAAAAGAATAGTCCCTAAATCGATCCCGTAGTTTGTAGACGTGATAACTTTTGTGCAAACCAATCAATGTACGCCTTTTGAGATTTTTTTTTTACCAAAAATATGTAGAAGAATATATATCAGCCTAAACTGATGAATAAATTTGTTTTTTTTTTGGATATGTACTATAAAAGGACATCGATTTTGTTTGGGTACAACGTCGCACGACTGCGCAATTGTCAGTTAAAGCGACGCAGTGCCGAATCAGAAAAAATGCTCTGGTCATTAAGGGGGTGAAACCTTCCGGGGGGGCTGAAGTGGTTAAAGAATATGTAAACATTTCATATTCCTGATATGTACGTGCTGTACCATGTACTTTTATGAAAAAGTATGCTGTCCT
The DNA here is from genome assembly GCF_042186555.1 of Aquarana catesbeiana. Taxonomy (NCBI): domain Eukaryota; kingdom Metazoa; phylum Chordata; class Amphibia; order Anura; family Ranidae; genus Aquarana; species Aquarana catesbeiana. Next base: position 180,920,919 of record NC_133335.1, on the reverse strand, counting down.
CTTTGTAATGCTGCCTTGTGTGAAATCTCTGGAGTTGCTGTCAGTCTCTCTGTTTTCCTATTAAAAACTGACCACACTAGGCAGGAGAGCACAGCATGGTCAGTTCTCTAGCTGTGCTGGAAACTCAGCCTGCTCTCCAATGATCAGACTTGTCCTGCCTGACCCCCCCCCCTGTACAGCCATTCACTGGAAAGATGAGTATGCTGCTGTTTCTCCTCCCTGAGCTTCTTATGCAGAGGTCATGTGATCACTTAGAGAAAAAGGTAATTATAATGCTTTTTTTATACATATGTACAAATGTTTTCATTTCTATTTTAAACTGAATGAGGTGTTTTACAAGATGAGGGTTTACATATACTTTAATATGAGCTGCTGGTCCTGTTATAGGCACTCTCAAGAGTGACAACTATGCCTGCCCTTCTCTTTCATTCATACAAGCTGTACTGTAGCTTCCTGCAATGAAACGTGCTCTATGAATGGAGGAATAAGCAGAACATTCATTTATCTGCCCATCCTTTATTCATAGAGTGCTGCTCATTGCTGGAAGCTACATTACAGCTTCTATGAATGGAGGAGGGACGGAAAGGACAGGCATTGTCGGCACTCTTGACAGCACCTTATTGAATCACAAGGGACACTTCTATTCGAGATGAAGCTTGTACATTGTGCTGGTGTGCAGGGACACTGTAGTGGTCACTGTAGTATCATTTAAGGTTAGGGGGGGAACCTCGAGGAGATTGTGTGGAGGGAATTTGTGTTGGGAGGGGCAATTGGGGGGGCGGGGGGGGGGTCAGGGGGTAAGAATTGTTCTAGGAGGGGAAATTTCAGGAGGTGCGCTAGGAGTGGTGATTTGGGGGGAGTTGTGTTGAGAGGGGGGATGGAGGAAGAGGTTTTGTGCTAGGAGGGGGGATTTGTGCTAAAAACTGGGAGGGGGGGATTTGTGCTAAGAGGGGACTTTTTTTGGGGTGAGGGATTTATGCTAGTAGAGAAAATTAGAGGGGGGGGGGGGATTTGTGCTAAAGGGTGGGATTTGGAGTGGGGTGGAGAGGATTTGCACTCGGAGGGGAAATTTGAGGGGTAAAGGATTTGTGCTAGGAGGGGAAAGTTTTTTTTTTTTTTGGCGAGGGGGGGGTTTGTGATTTGTGCTGTGGGCATATGAGGAGAGAGAGGATTTGAGCTGGAGGGGATTGGGGGCAGTAATGCGGGTCCAGCTTAAGGCTGCATTCACACCTGAGCGTATCATTTTCAGGCAGAAAGTGGCATGATTTTTGTGGCGATTTTTTTGCCACGATTTTGCCGTGATTTTCCAGCGATTTTTGCTACGATTTTGTTCAGGTCAAAAGGTCACCAATGTAAGAAGCAGAAAACGCCTGTAATCTGCCAAAAAAGAAGCTCCTGTACTTTTTTGAGCGATGGGCATTTTGCTTCAGGTGACAGAACACTCAGATGTGAACAGGGGCCATTGAAATAGATGGGATTTGTCTTGTTAGGCGTTTTTGGGTGTTTTTCTGCTGTAAGCCTCAGCTCTAAAAATGCCTAGGTATGAACAGAGCCTTAGGATTAAGCACAGTAGACCTGTATCTGTAAGCAGCAGAGGCAAAGAGGCAATTTTTCTATGTTTAGTTATAGGCCACATATTTCCCCATAAACAGTAGAAATATAATTTCTTATAAAAAGGTTTATTTTAAGCAGGGTTCCCCAAAGTGGTGAATATTGACCCCCAAGAGTCAATGGGACTATCCAAGGGGCAATCAAATGTGGGTCAATATGTGGTCAGTAAATGACAGAAGGTGGATTGAGTTAAATTAATATTTTGAGGTCTCTGGAGAGCTCCATGCTATTTCCTAGTCTCAATAACGATATCAATATTTTCAGTTATAAAGGAATGTTAAGTTCTATATTTTTCATATTTCAAACATGACCTATTTTTTATGAAGTCTTATATAAGGCTTATTTTAAAGCAGGGTTCCCCATAGTGTTCATTATTGACTCCAAGGGTCAATGGGACTATCCAAGGGGCAATAAAATGTGGGTCATTAGGTAGTCAATGATGGAAGGTTGGTTGAGATCAATTATGCTGTAAAATTTTTAGGTCTTTGAAGAGCTCCACATTAGTCCCTAGTCCCATTAATGATATCAACATTTTCAGAATGTGAAAGGACTGTTAAATCTTATATTTTTAAAGTCATTATTTTTATTATTGTTAGTGGTACTACCCTTTTTCCCCGAAAATAAGACCTAGCGTGATTGTCAGTGATGGCTGCAATATAAGCTCTACCCCCCAAATAAGCCCTGCCCTGTTTCCCTGAAAATAACCCCTACCCTGAAAATAAGACCTACAAGGACTTTAACTAGGGCTTATTTGGGGGGTAGGGCTTATATTGCAGCCATCACCGACAATCACGCTAGGTCTTATTTTAGGGGAAACAGGGTATTATTTAAAGTAGTATTCATTTATTTTCATGTAATGAATGTTTGGGGTTGATGAACAATCTGAATCCTAGAAAAGGAGTCGATGAGCTGAAAGATTTCGGGAACCTTGTTTAAAGTGAATGTAAAGGCAAAACTTTTTTCTTCTTCTTTTGGATAGAGTGGGAAAGAGTAATTTTGTCCATATACAGAGTGAATTTCAGCCAGTTCTTCTGGCCCTATTGGCTCCTGCTGCTGTCAACCAAAATCAGTTAGCCAATCAGGAGAGAGAGGGGGCGGGGCCGAACCACGACTCTGTGTCTGAATGGACAAATGGCTCCGGTGCCCCCATAGCAAGCTGCTTGCTGTGCGGGCACTCAACAGGAGGGAGGGGCCAAGAGAGCCGGCGAGGGACCCGAGAAGAGGAGGATCTGGGCTGCTCTGTGCAAAACCACTGCTCAGAGCAGGCAAGTATAACATGTTTGTTATTTTTAAAGAAAAAAAAATGAGGCTTTAGTATCACTTTAAGGTTTATGAACTGTCAGGAGTGTAGGATTAAAGATCACATAGGGTTCTCATGGATGCAGATCGAGAGGCTCCAGAATGTTGGTAAAGCAAATAAAATTGGGTTTTCAGTTTTCTCTGGGTTTTGTAACTCGCAGATTGGGTTCAGAAATCTGGATAATTCCAAGAGTCTTGGGAGGGCCAAAGCCTCTAACTCTGGGTATAGGTTTTACTGGGGACCAGCAGGCGGTGTGTGCAGGTGCACACAGCCTTTGTAATCAAGGGGCTGTTTTTAGTTCAGGGCTCCACCTGGGAGACAGGATGTGCCCTGCCCAGAGTTCAGAGCATGGGCCAATGCAGCAAGGAGCTGCGATAGAGAGGTTGTGCGTGAGCACAGTGGTGCTGTGGGACAGTTTGAAGGAACAGACAAAGGACCTAGGCTTGAGGCCAGAGCAGTGATACTGCAAGAAGAAGCCACCAGGCTTACTACTGATTAACTTTTGAAGTGTTGCACTTGCAAGCCCCTGCAAAAATAAGAGTAAGTTGCTTTTGAACTTTTTCTTTAAATAAAAGTGGGCCACCAAGCACTAAAATTGCAGCTGCAGGGAAACCACATAGTGATATGCGTTTCCCAGCACGCAAAAACGTATTGCAGTTTTCAGTGTGTGTGGGCACCATTAGGAATTAATGGCACCTCTAAGCATCTGCTAACAGCAACATGTTTTTTTGCTATGAGTGTGAGAGTGTGAAATTTACACACAGCCCCGCACCTGCATGCAAGTGAACCTAGCCTAATGCCGCGTACACACGATCAGACTTCTCGTCGGAAAAAGATATGATGGCTTTGCCGATGGAATTCCGCTCAAGCTTGCCTTGCATACACACGGTCACACAAAAGTTCGCTGAACTTTCGACCGCCAGGAACGAGGTGACGTACAACACTACGACGAGCCGAGAAAATGAAGTTCAATGCTTCCGAGCATGCGTCCAATTGTTTCCGAGCATGCGTAGGAATTTGCGCGTCGGAATTGCCACAGGCGATCGCATTTTCGGATAGGAACTTTTTCCGACCGAAAAATTAAGAACATGCTCTCAATCTTTTGCTGGCTGGAATTCGGCCAGCAAAAATCCGATGGAGCATACACACAATTGCATTTTCCGACGAAAAGCTCTCATCGGTCTTTTGCTGGCCGAAATTCCAATCGTGTGTGCGCGGCATTAGTGTTTTATCGGATAGATGTACTGTATTTATTGGTGTATAACACTCACTTTTCACCCTAAAAATTGGGTGCAAATAGCATGTGCGTGTTATACGCCAATACTTCAATTTTAGATGCCTCGGAGAGGACCGGGACAGGAAGGGGGGGGGGGTCGGGATGAGCGCTGTCAGATTACATACAGTGAGAATCTCCTGTTTACTTGGCGGCCTCTGTAAAAGGAAGTCCCGTCTCCTGGGCCGCCCCTCTCCCTGTCCCCTCTAGGCTGCAGATGGGCATGGATCAAGCTGCATTGATGGCAATGGTGAGGCTGCTGCATTGATGGCAATGGTGAGGCTGCTGCATTGATGGCAATGGTGAGGCTGCTGCATTGATGTGGACTAATAAGGCTGCATTAATGGCACTTGTGAGGCTGCAGATGGCATTGATCAGGCTGTATTGATGGCAATGGTGAGACTGCAGATGGGCACTGACCTTTATTTTGCTTCAAAGTTCCTTATTTAAAATAAAAAAAATTTTCCTGAAACTTCCCTCTTAAAATTAATGTGCGTGTTATACACCTGTGCGTGTTATACGCTGATAAATACGGTAATTTTCTCCAAAAGCCAAACAAGAATATTGCATACACAGTATGCTTGTCATTGTATATCCAGCTTTCAAGTTTTGCATCTGCAATATCAGAGAATGTAGTTGTGGAGGGGAGAAAAGAGGAAGGCACCTGGAGAGTGTATGGCGTGTTTCTGTGTGCTGGCTCTTGGTGGGCCTAACTTAGGCCGGAGGAGGGTGTTGTCAGATCACTCCACCCCTCTTGCTTCTGCCCACTGAGACCAATAATTTGCATACTGTGCTTGTACGGACTAGTGGCACTAATGCCGCGTACACGTGACCGGACTTTATGGCATACTTGGTTCGGCGGACCGGAGTCCGGACAATTCGATCGTGTGTGGGCTTCAGCGAACTTTTTTTCCCCAAAAGTTCAACGGACCTAGAAATGAAACATGTTTCAAATCTTTGAGGGACTTGAGTCCGGTCGAAAAGTCAGCTCGTCTGTATGCTAGTCGGACGGACAAAAACCGACGCTAGGGCAGCCATTGGCTACTGGCTATGAACTTCCTTGTTTTAGTCCGGTCGTACGTCATCACGTACGAATCCATCGGACTTTGGTTGATCGTGTGTAGGCAAGTCCGTTCGTTTGTAAAGTCCATCAAAGTCCGCAGGACAAAGTCTGTCGTAAAGTCCGGTGGTGTGTACGCGGCATTAGTGACACTAGGTAAACAAAACAAGCAGGATCATAAGAAAGAAATTCTGGCCTTGCCAGCACCTCCTGGATTGCAGTACCCAGTGCAGACCGCACCTCTTCACCCCCCTACATTATCATACACCACTGCCCCCTCCTCTGCTATTATTGGAATGTGCAGGGCAGGTAGGGTTTTGTGTGGGCTGCTGGGAGAGCAGCACTGTCAATGGTAGACATAGAAGCCAGGCTTCTGTGTTTACAAGTGGCAGCAGAGAGCAGCAAGTACAGGTCCAGTGCTGGAGGTGGCAGAACTCCATTCCACCATATTCTGCCAGAAAAAAAAGCCCTGGTTGTAATATTATTTATAATATAATTATAAGATAAGGGTTCACATACTTTACTACACAAGAAAAGCTGTTCCCATCCAGCAGTGCTTGGCAGGTTGTTAGATTATAAAGACCAGAAGAGGTAAGAATTTAAAGACACCCAAAACACGCTGGAATGTTTATAGGCATTTGAACAAACAAAAGGACAATATTTGAAAATGTCTGGTCCCCAAACGGTTAAAATTTGGTGCTTTGATTTCCTTGAAATGATAAACAATAGAACTTCTAAGATTTATACAAATACTAACATTTCAAATGGTCAGATACCCATGTTATAGTATCAATGTGTGGGAATCCTTCCTCAATGTGTAAAAACCCCCTCACATGCCCAATGACTCATAGTCATTCCATAAAGTATAAAATCTTATATAGTTACATAGATAGTCAGGTTGGAAAAAGACACAAGTCCATCCAGTTCAACCATAAAAAAAATACAATACCATTATACGTACACAATCCTTCACCCACAGTTGATCCAGAGGAAGGCAAAACCCCCCAGCAAAGCATTCTCCAATTTGCTACAGCAGGGGAAAAAAAATTCCTTCCTGATTCCCGAGAGGCAATCAGATTTTCCCCGGATCAACTTTACCTATAAATGTTAGTACTCAGTTATATTATGTACATTTAGGAAAGAATCCACACCTTTTTTAAAGCAATATTCTGAGCTGGCCAGAACCACCTCTGGAGGGAGTCTATTCCACATTTTCACAGCTCTTACTGTGAAGAAACCTTTCCGTATTTGGAGATTAAATCTTTTTTCCTCTAGACGTAAAGATTGTCCCCTTGTCTTCTGTGATGACCTTAAAGTGAATAACTCAACTCCAAGTTCACTATATGGACCACTTATGTATTTGTACATGTTGATCATCTCCCCCTTAATCTCCTCTTCTCAAGAGAGAATAAATTCAGTTCCTCTAATCTTTCCTCCATACTTCTTATCAGTTTGGTTCCCCTTCTCTGCACTTTCTCCAGTTCCCCATAATCTTACAAATATCTGACATCTCCACCCTCAAATGCTCCCCTTCCTCTTCCTCATATCTAATCTAAATAATCTCTTTATTCAAATTTTTTATAATTGTAAAAAAAAAAAAAAAAAAACTAACATTGTTATGTATTACAGGTATTTATTTAGTGTTGTTAATTTATGTAACACTTTACATATCATACATTCACATTAGTCCCTGCCCTCAAGGAGCTTTCAATCTAAGGTCCCTTTTTAAAATGCATACACATACTAAAGCCAATTTACTGTACTTACCAGCCAGTCTTTAAATGGTAGCATAAAAGCAGAGTACCCAGGGAAAAGCAAGCAAACACAGGGAGAACATGCAAACTCCATGCAGAGATTTAAACCAGGGATCCTAGTGCCACAAGGCAGGAGTGCTAACCATGAGGCTGCTGTTATGCCTATCTTAGGCAAAGAATATATCCAATTTTCTCAGATTCTAACTTCCAAATACTGTATGCAAAGCATTGTAAACGTGAACACTAGACTCAAGATTTGCCTAAATTGGTTTTCCATTAGATGATACCCACTTTAATCCTTTTGTAATTGTACTGCTTTTTAAGTTATTAAAACTTAGATCCAACAAGTATGACTGACTGTAGCATATATGCTACTATATTTTCCTCAATTGTGTTAGATATTTAGATATTTGTAATACTTGATATACCATGAAGTTGAGTACTGATTATTGTTTGATAAAGACCTGAATGTATAAGGTATTTTTAGCACTATAGCACCTGTAAAGCGCCTCAGTGTGAAAGCAGCCCTAGGTTTAGGTCTGGAGACATGCTTGGCCAGTCCAACACCTTCACCCTCAGCTTCTTTAGCAAGGCAGTGGTCATCTTGGAGGTGTGTTTGGGGTCGTTATCATGTTGGAATACTGCCCTGCGGCCCAGTCTCTGAAGGGAGGGGTCATGCTCTGCTTTAGTATGTCACAGTACATGTTGACATTTATGGTTCCCTCAATGAACTGTAGCTCCCCAGTGCCAGCAGCACTCATGCAGCTCCAGACCATGACGCTCCCATTACCATGCTTGACTGTAGGCAAGACACACTTGTCTTTCTACTTCTCAACCTGTACTTCGCACACGCTTGAAACCATCTGAAGCAAATAAGTTTCTCTTGGTCTCATCAGACCACAGGACATGGTTCCAGTAATCCATGTCCTTAGTCTGCTTGTCTTCAGCAAACTGTTTGCGGGCTTTCTTGTGCATCATCTTTAGAAGAGGCTTCCTTCTGGGACAACAGCCATGCAGACCAATTTGATGCAGTGTGCGGCGTATGGTCTGAGCACTGATAAGCTGACCCTTCAACCTCTGCAGCAATGCTGGCAGCACTCATACGTCTAATTCCCAAAGACAACCTCTGGATATGACACTGAGCACGTGTACTCAACTTCTTTGGTTGACCATGGCGAGGTCTGTTCTGAGTGGAACCTGTCCTATTAAACCGCTGTATGGTCTTGGCCACTGTGCTGCAGCTCAGTTTCAGGGTCTTGGCAATCTTCTTATAGCCTAGGCCATCTTTATGTGCAGCAACAATTCTTTTTTTTTCAGATCCTCAGAGAGTTCTTTGCCATGAGGTGCCATGTTGAACTTCCAGTGACCAGTATGAGAGAGTGAGAGCGATAACACCAAATTTAACACACCTGCTCCCCATTCACACCTGAGACCTTGTAACACTAATGAGTCACATGACACCGGGGAGGGAAAATGGCTAATTGGGCCCAATTTGGAAATTTTCACTTAGGGGTGTACTCACTTTTGTTGCCAGCAGTTTAGACATTAATGGCTGTGTGTTGAGTTATTTTGAGAGGACAGCAAATTTACACTGTTATACAAGCTGTACACTCACTACTTTACATTGTAGCAAAGTGTCATTTCTTCAGTGTTGTCACATGAAAGATATAATAAAATATTTACAAAAATGTGAGGGGTGTACCCACTTTTGTGAGATACTGTACATAGCAAAACATCAAATAAAGAAAGTATATTTATTATGTAAACATATAATAAATTGCATCAAAATAAAAATAGGCTGCTGAAATAGGGTTAGTGCCTGCTAGAACAAGTACTAATACACACAAAGAGATCAAGCTGCTGAAATAAAACAAATTCGCTCCTAAAATAGGTACCAAAAAAAAAAAACACTGAAAGACCAAACTGGTGAAAAAAAACGACCTTTGCATATGCAAAAAAAAAAAAAAATTCTATTTTTTGCAAACCCCAATGGCACACAACTTTTCATGTTGATGGCAGACTGTATGGTGCATCTGGGCTGCCTGAGAGGAAGAAATATGCTGAGAATTATGCTGAACGGATTCAGCTGGCCTTAAAATCTAGCTTTAGAGAGATGTTTATTCATAAGCGCAGCAGGTTCAGTATATACAGAAGAAAATTTAAAAAAACAAAAAAAACAAAGAGGAACTTGATATGTGAAAGAGGAAATAAAAGTAGATTTTTCTTCTCAGTTGTGTAAAAATAAGATAATGAGGTAAGCTACGTTTACTACCCTGGTTTTTGAGAATGAGCATATCACTTTATGAAGAAATTTGATACAAATATCTGCACAGGACACGTCCTTCAATTGGCGGGACTGCCCCTCTTTTGGAACCATATCCCTGTGACCAGGGCCGGATTAACATAGGGGATATTGGAGCTGCAGCTTACCTTAAAGAGGAGGGCCCATCAAAAAAAAAAAAAAATTAAAAGTCAGCAGCTACAAATACTGCAGCTGCTGCCTTTTTTTATTGGACACTTACCTGTCCCTGGGTCCAGCGATGCGGGGGATCGAAGCCCCGCTCGTCTCCCCCTCCGTTCAGCGGCGCCGGCATTGCAACTTTGGGCGCCGGGCTGTGGCTTCACAGCCTGGCACCCACTGCACATGCGTGAGCGGCGCTGCGTGCCTTGATTGGCCGCTCAGTCACCTGGGACCTGTAATGGGTCCCAGATGATTGACAGGAGGGAGGGAGCAGAGCTGAGCCCTTCCTGTGCCGAGGGGGAAGTGATGTCACCAGCCCAGGCACTGGAAGAGGCAGACTACGAGGGACCCCCTAGCAACAGGCATTTAGAGGTAAGTGAAAAAAAAAATATATAAATGTTTTTTTTTATTTTTTTTTTTTTTAGGCACAATCATGACTTTTTTTTTTTTTTTTTAGGGTGGAACACCACTTTAAGATAGGCCCAAAAAAAAAAATCACAAAAAAAACAAACAAAAAAAACTATCGACTTCGAGGGTCGTGGCTCGGCGACCAGGGGTCACAGGGGTAGCTGAAGACCTACCCCACCACTGGTCAAACTTTAGGGCTCCTATCATCTATGGTTCCGGAGATACGAGACTCCTTGTGCAGCCTGTCAGAAGCTACATACAGAGCGGCCAGTTTAAATACAAGCTGACACACTCTGTTTGCAGCAGACTGAGAGGATAAGCCCACAGAGTCTCTCCTCACTTCTTGTCAGAGGCACTGAGCTCAATGGACAGCTTGGCGCCTGCAGAGTATGACAGGCAGCACGGCCTGTCAAACTCGCCTATTGATTTCAATGGGGCCACTCTGCAACTGCAGGCCAAACTCGCTTGCAGTAGCAGCATAGTCCAACAATGTAAAACTACCATTCAGCGATGTAAAAAAAACAAGGAGTGGCAGTAGCACCTCATGAATGCCTGTCAGCTGCTGCTATACCACTCGTTGAAAAGCAATCCACCACAGATCACTTTTCAGAGGGCAGTAAGCATTACCGCAAATGTGAAAAACTTGAAACACATCATCCATTTCACACTCCCCACCAACCAGGTCACTCCCCAGCCACTTCCCATGTTAGCCACCTCCCAGTTACTCCCCCCCACCCGCTAATTGATATCCCTCCATGAACACCTCACACCCCCCTGCTGACAGACCTCTCTCCCCAGCCTGTCCCCACACACCCTCTCACCTGCTGACCTGTGGATGGGGGAATCACTCCCGCAGTGTTATTGTGTTTAGCCAGTGGGGAGCCTTCCCTACTCACAGAATACAATGATCAGTGTTGCTAACTATAGCTGGCAGCACTGATTGTTTTGAGAAAAACCTGACAGGCTGGTTGTACTCAAGGCGAATAATAGATTGACTTGTGTACAACCAGCTAGCCCATACATAGATCGACTATAGCTGGCCTCTGCTTAATTGGCTTAATTTCAATCCATGTATGGCCCGCTTAACCACTACGCAGTCCCTAAACATCCTTCCACGACCCTTTAAATTTACCCTTCCAGATTCCTTCATCCTTCTCACCTGTACATAGTGCCCACTGTCATACCCTCCACACTCCTCTCCTGTACATACTGTCCACTGTCATACCCCCCACAATCCTCTCCTGTACATACTGCCCACTGTCATACACTTCTCTCCTGTACATAGTGCCCGCTGTCATACCCTCCACACTCCTCTCCTGTACATACTTCTCACTGTCATGCCCTCCACACTCCTCTCCTATACATAGTGCCCCCTGTTATACCCCCCCCACAATCCTCTCCTGTACATTGTGCTTGCTGTCATACCTGCCACATTCCTCTCCTGTACATACTGTCCACTGTCATACACTTCTCTCCTGTACATAGTGCCCGCTGTCATACCCTCCACACTCCTCTCCTGTACATACTCTCCACTGTCATACCCTCCACACTCCCCTCCAATACATGGTGCCCCTTGTCATACCCCCCACAATCCTCTCCTGTACATACTGCTCACTGTCATACCCCCCACAATCCTCTCCTGTACATAGTGCCCCCTGTCATACCCCCCACAATCCTCTCCTGTACATATTGCCCACTGTCGTACACTTCTCTCCTGTACATACTGCTCTCATAATACCTTCCATACTCCTCTCCTGTACATACTGCCAACTGTCATACCCTCCACACTCCTCTCCTGTACATACTGCCCCCATAATACCTTCCACAATCCTCTCCTCTCCTGTACATGCTGCCAACTGTCATACCCTCCACACTCCTCTTCTGTACATACTGCCAACTGTCTTTCTCTCCACATTCCTCTCCTGTACATACTGCCCCCATCATACCCTCCACACTCCTCCTGTACATACTGCCAACTGGCATACCCTCCACACTCCTCTCCTCAGAGGTGGCTCTCTAATTAGGCAAATTAGGCGGTCGTCTTAGGCCTCGCCCCCACAGGGGCCTCGTGGCCGCCTTATTTGCCCATACCGCAACCTTGATGATTCACTGGGACCGCCCTGCATTCTCAACCTGGAGTCCCGGCAAATCAGATTCCCGCAATGCCCGCGGCTTGTGCAGGGTGTCTCTGTTCCCGCACGCCACGAGCTCCACCCCACTCCACTTTGCATTGCAGCTGGCATCTCTCCCCAGCTGCCTGACACACACAGTGCACTGCGGAGTGGAGTGAACTGAACCCGCCCCTCCTCCTCCTCCTGTGCTGTGATGTTTTCCTGTGCACAGAGGAGGGAAGGAGGCACACCACTGTACCAAGAGGCGCGCTGGTCTGAGGTCTGTGTAATCTAAAAGTGAGTCTTGGAGGGGAGGAGGGCATGAAGAAGAGGGTGAGGGAGGGAGGACATTCTGGCTCCATACATTCCCCCAATCCCATTCCAGCTCTATTCCCCCCCCCCCCCCCCCAATCCCATCCCTGCTCCATCCATTGTGGCAGGTTAAGGAGGGAGAGCCACACCAACACATTAGCCTGCTAAGTGCAGGGGGGTGACACCATGTTCTACCGTACCAGGTGACACCAACCCTAGTGATGCCACTTTGTGCAAGGTGGCTGCACTTGATGGGCACAGTGGCTGCACTTGATGGGCACAGTGGCTGCACTTGATGGGCACAGTGGCTGCACTTGATGGGCACAATGGCTGCATTTGATGGATTTTTTTTTTTAGAGTTTTTCAGTTTGTTTGCACCCCCCCCCCCCCTCCAAGAATTGCGAGCCGCCACTGATCTCTTGTATCATGTCTGCAGCCTCTGACCATCTCCTGTGTCATGTCTGCACAGTCTCTGACCATCTCCTGTATCACGTCTGCAGTCTCTGATCATCTCCTGTACTATGTCTGCAGCCTCTGACCATCTCTTGTATCATGTCTGCAGTCTCTGACCATCTCCTGTATCATGTCTGCAGTCTCTGACCATCTCTTGTACCATGTCTGTAATCTCTGACCATCTCTTGTACCATGTCTGTAATCTCTGACCATCTCTTGTACCATGTCTGCAATCTCTGATCATCTCCTAGATCATGTCTGTAATCTCTGATCCTCTCCTGTATCGTGTCTGCAGTCTCTGACCATCTCTTGTACCATGTCTGTAATCTTTGATCATCTCCTGTATCATGTCTGCAATCTCTGATCATCTCTTGTATCAAGTCTGCAGTCTCTGATCATCTTTTGTATCAAGTCTGCAATCTCTGATCATCTCTTGTATCAAGTCTGCAATCTCTGATCATCTCTTGTATCAAGTCTGCAATCTCTGATCATCTCTTGTATCATGTCTGCGACTCTCTCACTCTGCAGAAGGTCCTCCAGAGCCCCCTCCACATTAGAGTTTCCATTTTAAATGCAAGTTGGAACATTGATGTAAAGGGGAATGCAGTGGACTCTGATATAAAGGTAATCTTTGGTCACCAGAGCTCTCCCCCTCCCTTACATTAGAGTTCCCCTTTACACCAAAGTCTGCAGGTTCCCCCTTAGATCATGATCCGCAGCATTCCCCTTTATATCAGAGTTCCCTTGCACTGTAAGACCCCTTTCACACCAAGGGCGTATTGGAGGCGCTAAAGCGTTAAAAATAGCGCCTGCAATCCGCCCTCAAACAGCTGCTCCATTGTCTGCAGTGTGAAAGCCCGAGGGCTTCCACACCGGAGCGCTGCGCTGGCAGGACGGGAAAAAAAATCCTGCCAGCAGCTTCTTTCGAGCGGTGAAGGAGCGGTGTGTTTACCGCTCCTCCACCGATGCTCCCTATTGAAATCAATGGGGCAACGCTGGGATACCGCCGGAAAAACGCTGCTATTGTGGCGCATTGCGGGCGGTTTTAACCCTTTCTCGGCCGCTAGCGGGGGGTAAAAGTGCCCCGCTAGCGGCCGAAATATGCAGATAATCCGACGGTAAAACGCCGCTAAAAATAGCGGCGTTTTACCGCTGACGCTGCGGGCGGCCTGGTGTGAAAGGGCTCTAAGGGGGAATCCTGCAGACTCTGATATATGGGGGAAATCTGTGCTGCCTGGGTTATATTAACCTGACCTTCATGTAAATGGATAAATATGCATGTAATATATAATATATATATATATATTTGATTAAAGAAGAATTGGTTAGAGAAAATTCTATAAATGGTGAATTCATAGTTCATAGAATTTAAAACTCTTAATATATGCAATTTATACAGTTAATTTTTATTGCTTGAATTATTTTTCCCATTATGGATGTGAATGGGGCCTCATGTCTCAGATTTGCCTAAGGCCTCACAAAGCCTAGAGCCACCTCTGCCTCTCCTGTGCATATTGCCCACTGTAATACCCGCAACATTCCTCTCCTGTACCTAGTAATAAAGTGTGCTTTGCGCTATCTATAATGGATAATAAAGTGTAAAAAGGTGGTGTTGGATAACTGAAGCAAAATCTAGGTGTTCACAACAACATAATGTGGTAATAGTAAAAGGAGAAGTGATTTTGCGCAATACTCTGGTGTTAGAGAAAAAATTCTCTGAATGGTGTGCATACAGTGCACTATGAGAAAAAAAATCTATAAATAGTGAGCTATGTGATATGTGAATAATCTCTACAAGGACATAGTAGTATCACATAAATAATAAATGCTTAAAATCATCATATAATAAAGATGTGCACAAAAGGGTCCACTGATACCATTTGTGATAATAAAACAACAGTGAAAAAATAAATATAAAATCAATAAATAATTAAAAAAAAATATATAGATAATAACGGTATGAAATCCAAGTGGTTAAAAATATAGAGTGAATTATAATGAATAGTGTAGTCCATATAACGAAATCAATAATTCATAAAAAGTCTCTTATGTGAGGGATCGTGAGTAATTGAAGATCATCTATTGGGTGACTGGCTGGTAATGTGATATAGTTAAATAACCCATAAAGATTCCATATAGTGGCTTCTGAGTGTGGTCTCACAGAACTCTCACCTTCAAGCTGGTAAATATTAGCATCTAGGATTAAGGATATGTTGATATAATTGCTAAAAGGGTCTGTCAGTGAAACCCGTTGTGGCTTTCTCCTTTAAATTCCTCTGTCAATGTCTCCTGTAAAGGCTCCGATATCGCTCCAGGATACAGTAGAGCAGTGGTCATCAACCCTGTCACTGGCGCTGTCACTCACAGATGGGGTACCTTACCCTACTCTACCCACTCGCATAAAGCACGCCAAACCCAGGGGCCGGGGTCTTAAATAGAATCTGCCATTCCTAAGATGGCCACCAGAGTCACATGGGCGGCCAGCATCCAATTGGATTGTGGCCCCAGTGACTCAGGAAACCATAGAGGAGCCCTGTTCCCCATGACTTCTTCTCCCTCTGCATTGCCGCTGCAGTTGAGCGCCACCTGCAGTGGAGACAGAAGACTGCACCTGCTTACAGGGGGACTCTGGAAGGGACTCTGATGTAAGGGGAACTTTTATGGGGATTCTGATGTAAGGGGTCCCTTATAAGGACTTTGATACAGGCAATAATTCTGACATAAAGGTAATTCTCAATGTAAGAGGGACTCTGACGGGGACCCTGATGTAAGGGGACTTTGATGGGGAGTCTGATGTAAAGGGTCTCTGATAGGGACTCTGATGTAAGCAAGGAGTCTGACGTAAGGGTGACTTTGATTGAGATTTTTCGATGTAATGGGGAACTCTGATGGGGACTCTGATGTAAAGAGTGACTCTGGTAGGAACCCTGATGCATACTGAACCCCGAAGGGGACTCTCATGTAAGGGGAGACTCTGATAGAGACTCCAATGTAAGGAGAATTTTGATGGGGACTCAGATGTAAGGGGTCTTTGATAGGAATCCTGATGTAAGGAGCCTTCAAGATTGAACTGTACTGTTTGTGTGGAAGGATGGGCCAAAATCGCACCTGAACAATGCATGTGACTAGTTTCTCCATACAGGAGGCCTCTTGAACCTGTCATTACCAACAAAGGATTTTATTTAAGTATTAAATACATTTCTGTTAGCATGTTCAATACTTTTTTCCCTGTGTCATTTCATTTTATTATATATAACTTAATTTCTGAACTTATTTGTTTTGGTTTCTTTGTATGTATGAATTGCATGGGTTCTTACCAACATGTGGTGAACATTTCATGTCAATAGCACCTTAAGGCCCTTTTCACACTGGGGCGGGGGCGGCAGCGGCGGTAAAGCGCTGCTATTGTTAGCGGCGCTTTACCGTCGGTATTCGGCCGCTAGCGGGGGGCGGTTTTACCCCCCCCGCTAGAGGCCGAGAAAGGATTAAAAACCACCGCAAAGCGCCACGCTGTCCCATTGATTTCAATGAGCAGGAGCAGTGAAGGAGTGGTGTATACACCGCTCAGAAGATGCTGCTAGCAGGACTTTTTTTCCCGTCATGCTAGCGCACCGCTCCAGTGTGAAAGCCAGAGGGGCTTTCACACTGGAGACACAGCAGCGGCTGCTTCGGGTCGGTTTGCAGGCGCTATTTTTAGCGCAATAGCGACTGCAAACCGCCCAATCTATCACAGTGCCGAGCTCTGTTCCCTGCGAGCGTTGCGACTCACAGGGACGGAGCCCGGCGCCAAATTCAAAAAGTGAAAAACACATTAAACATACAGTACACTGTAATCTTACAGATTACATTGCTGTATCAAATTATTTCACATCCCTTTTGTCCCTAATGCTTTGTCCAGTGTCCTGCATGCAGTTTTATGTTATATATACTGTTCTTTCTGCCTGGAAACTTGAGATTGTCCATAGCAACCAAAAAGTATCCCTTTACTTCAAAAGCGGTTTTAGACCAGCTAGAAAACAGCGATAGTAAATTAGAATCACTTGTAGAATTGAGTGATAGTGATTTGTGGGGAGATTCGTCATCAAACACTGAAAGTAATGACAGCGACAATTCCGCAACTGAGCAAATTTCAGTGTTTTTGATTTGATTACATTATTGAATACATTTTATTATATTATTATTTGTTATAATTATTTATAGTTATTTATTATATTATAATTTATGATTTCATGTTTCAAACTTTATCATACAGGGATGTCTACTAGACTCTTGTTTGGACAGATTTAAGTGTGTTATTCCTAAGAATTAGAGACCTATACTATAAAACGCCAAATTTCCATGCGAAACAATGTACAGCTTTGAGCATCAAAAATCTGACATAATCATACCGCCAGGGAGGTTAAGCCTGTTCTATATTAATAGTGTGCTGCCCTCATTGGTAATGCCTTAAGCTAGAAATAAATACCTAATAACCAAAAATACATATCGTGATCATTTTATATAGTGATTATTTCATATGCAAAACCAACATTGCAATTATATGTAATAGTGAACTATCCCTTTTAAATAAAATCTAAACCCAAAAAGCGATTAAATGTATAGATAATAAAATACATCCTTTAGTGCTCATATATAGATACATACCACATAGTATACCAGTGCAAATACACAATATAATAAATAATGTACAAATCTTAAAAATACAACTAATAAAAAAGAAATTTAGATGACAATAAATTCCATATGAAATTCCAGTGTGATTAAAGAGCTCTGTGCTCATAAATTTCATATAAGGTGCTCCTCAAGCAGAAATGGACTCTTACCAGAAACCAATGATCTCTAGTTACTGTACAGAATTCAAAAAAGCTGATTAATTAGCTCCAAGGCAAAAACTGCCACTACCAGACTCTCAGATGAATGGACTTCCTCCAAAGAGAATGCCTCATGCAAACCTATCACTTCCGGAACGAATACTGCTCACCTGTAGTGTAAATAGGGAAAAGTCTCACGGTGCAGTATATAAAAACTCTTTTTTTTATTAACCGTTTCCCAACCGCTGCATGTATTTATACATCGACAGAATTGGCACAGCTGCGCAAATGGGCGTACCTGTATGTCCCTTTGAATTTGCCACCGTGCCATCACATGCACGCCACCGGCGGCACGCGCACCCACCGCGGGCTCCGTGAGTAGGATTGCAGGTCCTGCGGACTCGATGTCCGGGGGGATACCCACGATCGTCTCACAGAGAGGAAGACCGAGGAAATGCTAATGTAAACAAGCATTTACCCGTTCTGCCTAATAACACTGACACTGATCACCGCTGCCTGTAATCGGGAGCGGTGATCAGTGTCATGTCACACACAGCCTCTCCCCCCCACAGTTAGAATCACTCCCTAGGATACACTTAACCACTACAGCGCCACCTAGTGTTAACCCCTTCAATGCCAGTCACATTTACACAGTAATCAATGCATTTTGCATCGCACTGATTGCTGTATAAATGTGAATGGTCCCAAAAATGTGTCAAAATTGTCCGATGTGTCCGCCACAATGTCGCAGTCACGATAATCGCTGATCGCCGCCATTTAAAAAAAAAATTAATAAAAATGCCATAAAACTATCCCCTATTTTGTAAACGCTATAACTTTTGCGCAAACCAATCAATAAACGCTTATTGCGATTTTTTTTTTTTTTTTTATGTAGAAATATATAGAAGAATACATATCGGCCTAAACTGAGGAGAACATTTTTTTTTTTATATATTTTTTGGGGATATTTATTATAGCAAAAAGGAAAAAATAATGCGTTTTTTTCAAAATTGTCGCTATTTTTTTGTTTATAGCGCAAAAAATAAAAACCACAGAGGTGATCAAATACCACCAAAAGAAAGCTCTATTTGTGGGAAAAAAAGGACGTCAACTTTGTTTGGGAGCCACGTCGCACGGCCGCGCAATTGTCAGTTAAAGCGACGCAGTGCCGAATCGCAAAACGTGCTCTGGTCTTTGGCCAGCCAAATGGTCCGGGGCTGAAGTGGTTAAAAGACGAATTGCACTTACATAACAAACAGAAGAGTCTTATCGATAAAACAATAGAAGCCGTACGGCCACGGCGATCAGCCGACCCGCCGGCACGTGATGACGTCACGTTAAAACTCCACACTGACAGCATTACTTTGCAATTTTGAGACATTGGGGTTTATTTACTAATACTGTAGAGTTCAAAATCCAGTACAGCCCTGCATAGAAACCAATCAGCTACAAGGTTTTATTGTAAAAGTTTAACTGAACAAGCTGAAGTTAGAAGCTGATTGGCTACCATGCCCAGCTGCACCAGATTTTGTACTCTCCAGTTTTAGTAAATAGTTGTGTGATGCTGAAAGAATAAAAAAACATGAAATGTGTTGTGCTCAGTTGGAAGAAACTGAATGATAAGGATAATTTTGGATAACGCCAAATGCAATTTATTTATTTAGTTATGCAATTTACTTAGGCAAGTCCATATCATATTTCAGAACAGCAGTCACCTTGTTCAGTACTTCTTTAATCACTTGAGGACTGGCTTGGTACACCCCCTTCCTGCCCAGGCCATTTTCCAGTTTTCAATGCTGTGATAGTTTGACTGCCTATTACTCCTTCATACATAGCGCTTTATATTGGTGGTATTTAAAGTATAACCAAAAGAAAAACTTTATTTTTATTTTCAGATAGAGTGGAGAGTATTTAGAACTGTCAGGTCGTTATTGCTCCTGTTAGAGAGATCCACCCTCTTTATCTGTCCTTTTTATAGTTACTGAAGTGAAAAAAAATCCCAAACTTTGGGTTGTCCCCAGAACAGAAATAGAGGGGAAATCTTTCAATAGGGACACTAGTTCTTGTGACCCTGGTGACATCCAGAAATTCCCTTTCTTTGGAGGGATTTCCTCTCAGTTCCTGTTTTGGATATGGGACAGGAAGTGAAATGGAATCTCCCCAAAATAATAAGTATTATATCATGCTTACCACATGTCTTGTTTTTTAAAGGACGGGTCTTTTTATATTATGACCAGGACCACTTCTGGATTTCATTCACACAATCTGTCCACCTTGTAGCCTTAAGCCTCGTAGACACAGTTCAATTGTTGGAAGGGGATTGTCTGTTGACAGACTGTTGTCCTAAATTCTTACCGTTAATACGCTCCTTTAGACAATTATTTTCCAATTTTCAGGCCAACAAATGTTGGATGCCAGGCTAGTTAATTTTCGGCGGACAACAGCTTGACGTCTGATTTTCGGATGGTCAGTACACAAATCCGTCACACAAAAGTCGAAAGTACAAACACGCATGCTCGGAATCAATGCTCGCCAAACACAAAATTAGCAGAAGGGGCCCAAAGGGTGGCGCTCAAGAGCTGAAATTCCTTGTAGCACATCACTACATTCGTGTTTGTGGCACGACAATTGTGTACCGTTGGTATGCAAGACAAGATCCTGGCACACGCTATTTTGACAAAAATCAGACGCTCGGTTGGCCAACAATCGTACCGTGTGTACAAGGCTTTAGTGTATCTGAGACAAAAGCCAACCCACATCTATTATCCGCCGGGTACTGCTTAAATCGGAATCCCTTCTTTACTAGAGAGAGTATTTTACAACAGGGGTCTTCAAGCTACACCCACGGGCCACATCTGACATTCTACAAGGTTTTATCTGGCCTGCAGTTCTCAGATGAAAGAGGGGACTCTGCTGGGCACTCCCAGATGTAAAAGGGGGATTCTGATAGGCATTTCAGGGCGGAATGGGGGGTCTGATAGGCACTCCTGGATGGAAGGAGGGACTCTGTTTTGTACTCCTGGATGTAAGGGGGAACTCTGATGAGCACTCCTGGGTGGAAGAAGGGACTCTGCTTTGTACTCCTGGATAAAAGGGGGAACTCTGATGAGCACTCCTGGGTGGAAGAAGGGACTCTGCTTTGTACTCCTGGATAAAAGGGGGAACTCTGATGAGCACTCCTGGATGGAAGGGGGACTCTGATGAGCACTCCTGGATGGAAGGGGGACTCTGATGAGCACTCCTGGATGGAAGGGGGACTCTGATGAGCACTCCTGGATGGAAGGGGGACTCTGATGAGCACTCCTAGATGGAAGGGGCACTCTGATGAGCACTCCTGGATGGAAGGGGGCACTCTGATGAGCACTCCTGGATGTAAGGTGGACTCTGATGAGCACTCCTGGATGGAAGGGGGCACTCTGATGAGCACTCCTGGATGTAAGGTGGACTCTGATGAGCACTCCTGGGTGGAAGGGGGCACTCTGATGAGCACTCCTGGATGTAAGGGGGACTCTGATGAGCACTCCTGGATGTAAGCGGGACTCTGATGAGCACTCCTGGATGTAAGGGGGACTCTGATGAGCACTCCTGGGTGTAAGCAGGACTCTGATGAGCACTCCTGGATGTAAGCGGGACTCTGATGAGCACTCCTGGATGGAAGGGGGACTCTGATGAGCACTCCTGGATGGAAGGGGGACTCTGATGAGCACTCCTGGATGGAAGGGGGACTCTGATGAGCACTCCTGGATGTAAGCGGGACTCTGATAGAAACTCCTGGATGGAAGGAGGGACTCTGCTTTGTACTCCTGGATGTAAGGGGGAACTCTGATGAGCACTCCTGGATGGAAGGAGGGACTCTGCTTTGTACTCCTGGATGTAAGGGGGAACTCTGATGAGCACTCCTGGATGGAAGGGGGACTCTGATGAGCACTCCTGGATGGAAGGGGGACTCTGATGAGCACTCCTGGATGGAAGGGGGACTCTGATGAGCACTCCTGGATGGAAGGGGGACTCTGATGAGCACTCCTGGATGGAAGGGGGCACTGTGATGAGCACTCCTGGATGGAAGGGGGCACTGTGATGAGCACTCCTGGATGTAAGGTGGACTCTGATGAGCACTCCTGGATGGAAGGGGGACTCTGATGAGCACTCCTGGATGGAAGGGGGCACTGTGATGAGCACTCCTGGATGTAAGGTGGACTCCGATGAGCACTCCTGGATGGAAGGGGGACTCTGATGAGCACTCCTGGATGGAAGGGGGACTCTGATGAGCACTCCTGGATGGAAGGTGGACTCTGATGAGCACTCCTGGATGGAAGGGGGCACTGTGATGAGCACTACTGGATGGAAGGTGGACTCTGATGAGCACTCCTGGATGGAAGGGGGCACTGTGATGAGCACTCCTGGATGTAAGGTGGACTCTGATGAGCACTCCTGGATGGAAGGGGGCACTGTGATGAGCACTACTGGATGGAAGGTGGACTCTGATGAGCACTCCTGGATGGAAGGGGGCACTGTGATGAGCACTCCTGGATGTAAGGGGGACTCTGATGAGCACTCCTGGATGGAAGGAGGGACTCTGCTAGGCACTCCAGGATGAAAGGGGGCACTCTGATGAGCACTCCTGGATATAAGGGGGTCTCTGATGGGAACTCCTGGGTGTGAGATTTGGACTCTGCTGGGCATTTCTGGCCCATAGGGGCTTAAATGGGTCAGCGTTTCTGTGCTGGATTTTACCTCCCCTATACTGTTTGATCTGCAATACAGTGAGGCTCTGTCTCCTTTAATAATATCTACAGAAGTGGCTTGCAGAGGTTATGAGCGGGGCACTGGTGTGAAAAATAACCTCACACATGTGGTATCAGCATACTCAGAAAGAGTAGCAGAATGTGTTTTTGGAGTGTAATTCTAAGTATGCCTATGCTGTGTGTTAGAAATAACTTATTAATTGACAACGTTTTGTAAAAAAAATACACTTTCATTTTGTTTCCTACATTTTTCATAAATTTGTGTCGAAAAATGTAATTTTCAAAAGACTCACTATGCCTTTCAGAAAATAATCTGGAATATATAATTTCCAAGATGGGGTCATTTTGTAGATGTTTCCACTGTCCTGGTGCTCCAGGGCCCTGAAAAAATGTGATCGGTGATCTGGAAATTAGATGTAATTTATGCGCCTGGATTGCATGAAGGTTCTCAATGCATTTTGGGCCCCTATATGCGGCTAGGCTGTAAAAAAAAGTCTCACACATATGGTATCCTCATACCAGAATGTGTTTTGGGGTGTAATTATAAGTATGCCTATGCTGTGTGTGAGAAAGAGCTTTGTGAAAAAAAAAATGTTTTTCATTTTCTAAAAAATTACAACTTCAAAAACCTCACCATGCCCCTTACTAAATACCTTGGACTGTCTACTTTCCAAAAGGGGGTCATTTTGGGGTTATTTGTGCTGTCCTGTCATTTTAGGACCTCAGGAAATGGTCAGTACATTAGGACTAATTTTATTTTTAAATAAATATACTATAGATTGTAGACTCAAAGTTTCACACAGAATAAATAATATACAGCGACTTTTTTTTTTTTTTTACCAAAGAAATGTAGCAGAATACATTTTGGTTTACGTTTATGAAAAAAGATTTATTTGAAACATTTTATAACAGAAACTAAGAAAAACATTTTTTTTTTTTTATTTACAGTATATAGCAGAATAAAAAAAAAAAACCCCAGTGATTAACCACTTGCCTACCAGGCCAATTCTGACAATTCTCTTTTTTTTTGCTAGAAAATTACACAGAACTCCCAAACATTATATATGTTTTTTTTTTTACAAGAGACCCTAGAAAATAAAATGGTGGTCATCGCAACCTATTTATCTCACATGGTATTTGCACAGCAATTTTTCAAACTTGTTTTTTTTTGGGGAAAAAAAAAGTTTCACGCATTAAAAAAAAAAAAAAAAAAAACAGTAAAGTTAGCCAAATTTTTTTTGATAATGTGAAAGATGATGTTACGCTGAGAAAACAGGCCTAACATGTAACGCTTCAAAATTGCACTTGTGGAATGGCCACAAACTTCAGTACTTAAAAATCCCCTTTAAATTTTTTTACAGGTTACATGTTTTGAATTAAAGATTAGGTCTTAGGCTAGAATGATTGTACTCACTCTAGCGTTTGCGGCGATACCTGACATGTGTGGTTTGAACGCCGTTTACATATGCCGGCGCAACTTGCGTATGCGTTCACTTCTGCGAGCAAGCACGCGGGGACAGGGGCGCTTTTAAATTTTTATTTTTATAGTTTGATGCTTTCTTTTTACACTTTGTTTTTTGATCAGTTTTATTCTGATTACAAGGAATGTAAACATTCTTGTAATAGGAATAGTGCGTGACAGGTCCTCTTTACTGTGAGATCTGCGGTTAATAAGTCCCCAGATCTCACCTCTAGGCTGGGAAGCCTGAAATAAAAAAAACGATCCTGGCTTTCCACCCGAGGCGGTGGCATTTTTTTAAATGCAGAGGCCGGGCGTGATGTCATAACATCGCGCCCGGCCTCTGAACGATCATAGAGACTTCGGGGACCATCCGGCCCGCTGGAAGTCTCTATGGTCATCATCTGGCGCTGGTTGGTTCCTTCTCCGGCTCGCCGATTGCTGGGGCGAGCTGGGAGAAGCACCGGAGCTGAACAGCCGCTATGATTGTTCTTATGGTGAAGGGAATCGCCGGCTGTAAAAGAAGATATCTGAATGATGCCTGTAACTGCACCCATCATTCAGATATCAGCGCTCAGTCAATATGACGTCATATGACATTGGGCGGGTGGGAAGCGGTTAAATACCACCAAAATAAAACTTTATCTGTCTCAACAATAAAAATAAAAAGATAAAAATGTAATTTGGGTACAGTGTTGCATGCCTGAGCAATTGTGACAGCGCTGAAAGCTGAAATTGGCCTGGGCAGGAAGGGGGTAAAAGTGTCTGGACTTGAGGTGGTTAATATAGAACTGACATTTTTCTTGCATGTAATGAATTGATGCGCACATGTAAGATTTTCCCATTTTATGTCTGCAACACGGTAACTAGCCCAGCAAAATGTGGTGGCTTAACCACTTCAGCCTCGGAAGATTTGGCTGCTCAATGACCAGAGCATTTTTTGTGATTCGGCACTGCGTTGCTTTAACTGACAATTGCGCGGTCGTGTGACGCTGTACTCAAACAAAATTGACGTCCTTTTTTTCCCACAAATAGAGCTTTCTTTTGATGGTATTTGATCATCTCTGCGGTTTTTATTTTTTGCGATATAAACAAAAAAAGAGCAACAATTTTGAAAAAACACAACATTTTGTACTTTTTGTTATAATAAATATTCCCGATTTTTTATTTATTTTTTTTTTTTTTAAAAAAGCTAATTTTTTTCTCAGTTTAGTCCGATTATATATTCTTCTACATATTTTTGGTAAAAAAAAAATTGCAATAAGCGTATATTGATTGGTTTGCGCAAAAGTTATAGGGTCTACAAAATAGGGGATAGATTTATGGCATTTTTATTATTATTATTTTTTTTACTAGTAATGGCGGTGATCTGCGATTTTTATCATAACTGAGATATTATGGTGGACACATCGGACACTTTTGACACATTTTTGGGACGATTGACGATTGTACAGCGATCAGTGCTATAAAAATGCACTGATTACTGTATAAATGACACTGGCAGGGAAGGGGTTATCACTAGGGGGCGATCAAGGGGTTAACTGTGTTCCCGGATTGTGTGTTTTAACTGTAGGGGGAAGGGACTGACTAGAGGGGACGACAGATCGTGATTCCTAGCTATTAGGAACTCACGATCTGTCTCTCCTTACAGAACAGAACAGGGATTTGTGTATTTACGCACACACGTCCCGTGTTCTGCCTCCCATGCCCGCGATCCCTCGTGGCCTGGCGGTCATCGCAACCGTCGGCCACGAACATCGGCACCCCCGCAGTGCAGCCTGCGCACACCTGCTATCCCGCTTAAAGGAGCCGACGTACAGCTACGACGGTTCGCGGGAACGTGCCGACCTGCCGCAGTATAATGATGGCGGCTGGTCGGCAATCGGTTAATTGGCACTTGAGCCCAATAACATACAGAGACACAGACAAGATATCATTGCTAGAATGGCAGATGTGTGTAGAAGCACAAATAATGATTCAGCAAGAGGTAGGGTTGCCACTTTTTCTTCAAGCCAAACCCGAACACTTTAGCAGTACACAGCAAAAAAAATATTTTTAATATACACTATAGGATTGTAATAGACCTGGGACACCTTTGGGAACTCCAAAGAGAATAGTAATGCGGTACACATGGTGCCCGCTCACCCTCCTGTCAGGCCCCGTTCCGAGCCACATTCCTGTCTGAATAATGTGTCCGGGTTTCAGGTGGACTGTAAACCTGAACACATGATTCAAAAGCCGGACTGTCCGGGTGAATCCCGGACAGGTGGCAAACCTAGCAAGAGGCTATAGGAACATCACTTCTCATGTGGCAGTTGAACAATTTACTGCTCTTTCAATGGTTATGCGATTGCTGTATGTGTACAAAGGAGCACGCCATTATCAGATGTTTGATGAAGGTTTAACGAAGGTCTTCTACATTAAAATAATTCGTGCTGAATAAGTATCTATTAAGGGAAAGGATCTGACAACACTGCAGCATTAATCCCCTGCATATATGGGCCATAACAAAAAATCTTTAACAACATGGTGCCATTTAATTCTCCTAAAAATGAGGTCGTTAGCAGAGGTCACACAATGCATTAACCTACAGAGGGATATAGAGCGATGGCGCTCTGTCATACACGAGTATGTGGAGTAAGGGACATTTGACTCTGGAAATTCGTAGTGTTAGGCTACTTTCACACTGGGGCGGTGGGGGTGTCGGCGGTAAAACAGCGCTATTTTTAGCGCTGCTTTACCGTCGTTTTTGCGGCGGTATTCGGCCGCTAGCGGTGCAGTTTTAACCCCCGCCGGTGGCCGAAAAAGGGTTAAAACCGCTCGCATAGCGCGGCTATAGTATTGCCGCGGTATAGCCGCGCTGCCCCATTGATTTTAATGGGCAGGAGCGGTGAAGGAGCGGTGAATACACCGCTCCTTCACAGCTCCAAAGATGCGGTTTGCAGGAGTTTTTTTTTTCTCCTGCCAGCGCACCGCTTCAATGTGAAAGCCCTCGGGCTTTCACACTGAACAAACAGTAGCGGCTGTTTTAGGTCGGTTTGCAGGCGCTATTTTTAGCGCAATAATGCCTGCAAACCGCCCCAGTGTGAAAGGGGCCTTAATATAACACTTTGGCTGCTGTCCTCATTTAGCTATTTGTGGTGTTCTAACATTAAAGCCCCATTCTGGGCTAAAATGATTTTTTTCATATCCCTCCTACCCCCTCTAACCCATCTTCCTGGTGTTAATTTTGACGTCAAATTTTATTTCAGTTTTAGTCATAGCCTTCTGACCAAAACGCCATTTTAGTTTTAGTCCTGTTCTAGTCTTTTGACTAAAATGCAATTTTAGTTTTATTTTAGTCATCTGAATTGTTTTAGTTTGAGTCGTATTTTAGTCGGCTAAAATCTCCAGTACATTTAGGCTTCATGTACACGGGACGTTGTTTCAACCTCTCCTGAACGATTTAACTTGACAGCTAGAAACCAGCGTCTAAAAATCGCCATTTAGCCGCGTTTAGCCCCGTTTGCGTCTAAGAAGCGTTTGAAAACATTTTTTTTTTTTTTCAAATTAGCCAAAAATGAAAAACGCCTGTAAACGAAACGAGGCTAAACGCGAGTTACCACTTTTAGCTGCGTTTAGCCGCGTTTGCGTCTAAGAAGCGTTTGAAAAAAGTGTTTTGTTTTTTTTTCCAAATAGCCAAAAATGAAAAACGCCTGTAAACGAAACGCGGCTAAACGCGAGTTACCATGTTAATTTGAAATGCCTCTAAACACAGCTTCTGAACGCATTTTTTTGGGTTCCAAAAAAGCCTCTAAACTGCCTAGAAATGATTAGAAAGGACCCTGTGTACTGTACTGATAAGATAACAGAGGAGAGTTCAGGGGCAGTTGAAAAAATGCCCAACTGCTCCTAAACGTTCGTTTATCAGCAGCAGTGTACATGAGGCCTTAGTCAACTAAAATCAAATGGGTTTAGTTAAATTGTAATGCATTATTTAACCACTTCAGCCCCGGAAGATTTGGCTGCGAAATGACCGGGCCACTTTTTGCGATTCGGCACTACGTCGCTTTAACTGACAAAAAAAGAGCGACAATTTTGAAAAAAAAGCTATATTTTTTACTTTTTGCTATAATAAATATCCCCCAAAAATATATAAAAAACTAATTTTTTCCTCAGTTTAGTCCGATGCGTATTCTTCTACATATTTTTGGTTAAAAAAATCGCAACAAGCGTATATTGATTGGTTTGCGCAAAAGTTATAGCATCTACAAAATAGGGGATAGTTTTATGGCATTTTTATTATTATTTTTTTTTTTACTAGTAATGGCGGTTATCTGCGATTTTTATCGTGACTTCGAAATTATGGCGGACACATCAGACACTTTTGAAACTATTTTGGGACCATTGTCATTTATACAGCAATCAGTGCTATAAAAATGCACTGATTACTGTGTAAATGACACTGGCAGGGAAGGGGTTAACCACTAGGGGGCGATGAAGTGGTTAAGTGTGTCCTAGGGAGTGATTCTAACTGTGGGGGGAGGGGCTACCTAGGATATGACAGGGATCACTGCTCCCGATCACAGGGAGCAGTAGATCTCTGTCATTACACAAGGCAGAACAGGGAAATGCCTTGTTTACAAAGGCGTCTCCCCGTTCTACCTCTCCACACCGCAATCGCGGGCCGCTGGAGAACATTGAGCTCCCGGGACCCGCGGGCACGCTCCTGTGGCGTGCGGCGGGCGCGCGCGCCCAAAAGTCGGCATATTTAAAGGGACATACCTGTATGGTATCTGTGTGCGGCGGTCGGCAAGCGGTTAAAGAAGTTGTAAAGGCAGAAGGTTTTATATCTTAATGCATTTTTTTTGTATGCTATTCTCCATATCAAAAACGAAGAAAAAATCTCGTACGACAGAATAAAAATTTGAAAGTGATGTAATGTATTGTATTTGTATTTTATTTTTGGACAATTACTGTTCTGATTAAACGAAAATCGTACAATCTGGTATCATACGAGAAAGATTTTCATGTTTCTCCTTGTGGATAATTTTGGATAAAAGCTGTGTACTACAGATAATCGTTTGCTTCGAAAGCGGTATTTTTTTTGTACGATTTTCTGATATGTACGGGGCTTTATTCTTATGTGGTAGTGGAGTGTTTAATTTTGACATCAAATTTTTATTTAGTTTTTGTCATAGTATTTTGACTAAAATTTTAGTCATCTGAATTGTTTTAGTTTTAGTCGTATTTTAGTCAACTAAAATCTCCAGTACATTTTAGCCGACTAAAATCAAATGGGTTTAGTTAAATTGTAATGCTTTATTTAGGCATTTCTCTAGAATTGCCAAACTCTTTATATACTCCTGGAGTAAAAATCTAATAACATGTTATTATTTATGGTATTAAAGGTTTGAACATGTACTACAGACACAGATTTAGGGCCCTTTCACACGGACGTGTTCGTGTACGGAGCCCGCTCTGCTCAGCGGGGGATCGCTCCGTCGATCTTCGCTGAGCAGGCAGATGACAGGTCCGTTTCTGCACACTGTGCAGGGACGGACCTGTTAGAGCGCCGCTCTCCCCTATGGGGGATCGGATGAAGATGGACTGTAGAGTCCGTCGTCACTCAATACGATCCGCAGACGGACGGAAAAATAGGTTTTTCCTCCATCACACTTTTTTGGATCGGAGCGGGTCGGATGTCAGCGGACATGTCACCACTGACATCCGTCCCCCCATAGACCTCTATGGAGTGTCCGTTCAGGTCCGCCTAAAAAACTGACAGGTAGACCTGAACGGTCCGCCCGTGTGAAGAGGGGCCTTAGCATACATAATACATACATAATGTCTTTGTTTATGAAACTTGGTTTTATTTATAAACTGAAATATTGTTTTTTTACAAACAGAACTGCAAAAAAAACAAACAAAAAAAAAACTGTAAACTCTATTGGCTGTAACGCCATTGCGCATACATGGAATATATTACCAACATTAGATATTAAGAAAAGCCTTTTTCTTTTTTTTCTTTTTTTTCCTTTTAGCAGCTTAGTAGATGCCCCCTACTTATTCTTATGTGGTAGTGCAGTGCTAATTTTGACATCAAATTTTGATTTAGTTTTAGTCGTATTTTAGTCTTTTGACTAAAATGCCTTTTTAGTTTTAGTCATATTTTAGTCATCTGAATTGTTTTAGTTTTAGTCTTATTTTAGTCGACTAAAACAATGTTAATTTAGTTGACGAAAATATTTTCGTTGACTAAATTAACGAAAACTGCATCTTACTAGCCATTTTTTTTCCCCCCTACTCTGTGAAGCCAGATATACTCACCTAAGTCCCCTCTCTAGGTCCCTCGCTGCTGATTTCTAGGTTTGGGGGGACGCAAATCCAGCAGTGTGAATGGAGTTCTAGATTGCTAGTCCCCTACTGTCTCCCTGTGATGATGTTGATCTCTTCTGTATCCTGAGAGGACCTCAGTGCTGGACATCTGATTGGTTGACCTACATGTCACTACAGGACACAGTAGAGAAATGGAGGTTGGCAGGTGGAACCATTGCGCGCAGTGGGGAGATAGATCTTCCCAAAAGTGTCCATTTTTTTAACATTAGAAGGAAGATTTGTCTTTTACAGGCTGGTGTTTGCTGTGTTGTTCAATTTTAGGGGAAGACCATTCAGCTCCATATAATACAGCTGTGTGACTCTGGAACAGCAACAATGTTATACTGCCCATTCACACCAGCACTGCCCTATATAACATGTGGCTGCTGGGGTGTGCTATGAAGTGATGGTGTGATGGGTTGTTACATATTACCCTGTTTACCTTTTTTCTTTTTCTTTGAGTTGACGGTTCATATATTTCCATTTCAATGAGATTTATTGTGTTTTCAACAGTTTACATGTTGCATTTTATATAAAGAAGGCCTCACAAGGCTATTGTTCAACATAACGATACAAGTTATTAGGCTAATTCAGCTTTTCAGAATGTGCACTGACAGTTAGGTTTGCCACCTTTTCTTCAACCAAACCTGAAAACACTTTAGCGGCGCACAGCAATTTTTTTTTTTTTTTTTTATTAAGGGGGTAAACTCTGATATAAGGGGGTTTCTGCTCATCAAAGCTCCCACTTACATCAGAGTTTCCAGCATTCCCTTTATTCAGGGTTCCCAAAGCCTGTCTTACATCAGAGTCCTCCTAGCACCCCTTACATCATGGTCCCCCCTACCTTAGTGTACTCACTTGCTCTGAGGCAGGAGAGAGAAGGGAGGGAAGGGGGAGACTTCATTCACAGACAGTGAATGGTGAGCTCACTCACCTGAGGGTGGAGGCTCGGGCATTGGCACCTTTCATCCACGATGTATCTGCCAGCCGCTGGGCTTCAAATTTCCCACTGTGACGGACTGCCTGGCACCCCGCCTGGGTGCCTCTGCCAAACGGTGCCTTTTGCCCTTCAAATTGTTCCAGCAGACCAAAAGCTAATACCAGCCCTTTACCGCAAGCATCATACACAGACAAGAGGTTGAGGTCAAAACCAAAGGAACCACTTTATTGAACAGAAATACATTTTTTTTTACACTTCAAAAACAGGGGCATTCCTCACAAAAACAAATATTGCACATTGAGGTAAACATCCCATAATGGTTAGGTAACAAGGTAAAGTTAACACAAGACTAATCACATGAGGATTAGCAACTAGACAGAAACAACTTAACAGTAAACACATAACACCTTCATACATAGATTACAGCAGGAGACCTCAACATCAGGCTGCTTTGAGTCTCTGAGTCTAGGAGAGGGTTAAAGCATTCAAGGCTCGTTTGGGCTGTCTATACCCCAACAAAACACTTAGGTCCCAAATCTGTATCCAGGTCCTCCAGTTCTCAGAGTCTGTGTGTTACATGGAGACACGGACTTGAGTCTGACGTAAAACTACTCCAAAGGTTCATCAGGCACACACCTTCCAAAGACTAGAGCTCCCTCAAACGCCAGGGCCCATAGTCAGTAGGGAAGAGGCTACCCTGCAGTCCCTTCCAAAAGCCCCTGTCCGAGTTGGGTCTGTCACATTTCTCCCCCCCCAAAAGCAGACTAACCAGGTCCCAGACCAGTTTAAGACCTGCGTTAGTGGGGCAGAATGAACCCACATAGTTGGTCCATATGATCTCCATTTTTGGCCACAGGAAATAGTTGTCATCGGTAGGTCTGGCTGCCAGCGCTTCAGCTGGGAGGTCTGCTGCTGGGAAGAGGGGCTGACTGCCTCTACTCCCTGGAGCTGTGGAGGAACTATAGGCGCTAGGCAATGGCCGGAGGCTCTCTGCCCTACTGCCAGTGCTTCAGCTGGGAC
Source organism: Aquarana catesbeiana (assembly GCF_042186555.1). Classification (NCBI taxonomy): domain Eukaryota; kingdom Metazoa; phylum Chordata; class Amphibia; order Anura; family Ranidae; genus Aquarana; species Aquarana catesbeiana. The sequence goes on along the minus strand of NC_133335.1, from coordinate 180,888,844 downwards.
TAGAGGCTTCACTACAGCAGCCTGTCGCTGGGGAGAGGGGCCACCTGCCCAGGCTTCTTGGAGCTCCAGAGTTGTTGCCAGTGCTGGGCAGAGGTTGTTGGCACTCTGCCCTGATGCCAGCCCTTCTGCTGAGGAGCCCACATCATCCACTCAGGCTAACTGTTGGGGAGACTGGATGGCTTCCTCTGCTCCCAGACTGTGGATCTGCCGCTGGGAGGAAGGATAATCACCTCTTCTCCCAGTCTGGGGAACTGCCACTGGGGAGGGAGGACAATGTCCTCCTTTCCCGTGTTCTTGAACTGCCGCTGGGGAGATCTTGTTCGTTTGGGCTGTACATACCCCAGCAAAACACATAGGCCCCAAATCTGTATCCAGGTCCTTCAATTCTCAGAGTCTGTGTGTTTTGGGGAGATATGGACTTGAATCCGAAGTAAAACTACTCCAAAGGTTCACCAGGCACACATAGAATAAAGTCCTCTCAAATGCCAGGGCCCATAGTCAGTAAGCAAGAGGCTAGCCTGCAGTCCCTTCCAAAAGCCCTTGTCCTGGTTGGGTCTGTCACACCCACTCACTCATCCCTTTTCTGAGGCACAGTATGCCGGGGATAGGAGTGTGGGTGGGCAGATACAGAGGGGTAGGGGAAAGAGGTGTAGAAGAAGATCAAGCCCTCTCTCCTCTCGTCATAAACACTTGGCTTAGAGTGTCAAATGCCTCCGGGTGTTTGGAAACCCTGGTGATTAGGGTCTGCCCAGGCACATGTCTATGCACTCGGCGGTTGTGGTTACTTGGGGAGCCACAGTCTGGTCTCCGTAATTTGCCTGGTCAAAAAGCCAGACACATGATTCAAAAGCAGGCCTGTAAGAATTCATCCTGTCCTACTTTTTTCCAGCGCACACCAACGCAGAACATGGAACTGAACTAACAGGAGATAGGGCACATTGCCTAGTCTATGCATTGGGACTGCATTGGGCAAAGCTACCTGACACAGCCTAAAACATATTGTGTGAATGGGCCCTTATACCATGTTTCCAATACATTGCTAAAAGCATTGTTTACAGAAGATTTATAAATCACTGTGTATGCCACATGCCAAATGACACACTTAAACATACATACCATTCTGAATGAAAGTGATCTAGTCAAACATGTTTTTCTAGCTTTGGATAGAGTACAGAAGAGTTTGGAACACCTGTAGGATTTTTACTAGGGTTGCACCGATATTGGAGCTGGAGGAGAAATTCCAGAATCCTGTGGGTATTGGGCGGAAGTGATGTCTTGGGGGGGCGGACCTCCTATACATCTCCTCCTGCCCGGAGAGCACCTCAGCGGCCGTGATTTGCTATGATCGGCGGGACCAGGACACCTATGCAGATTTTGCATTTGAACTGTACTTAGGGTGGTTTAAAAGCAGAAGTCTTTTTTATCTTAAAGTGATTGTAAAGGCTCATTTAAAAATAAAAAATAACATGTTATACTTACCTCCTCTGTGCAGTTTGATTTGCACAGAGGGAGACGGATCCTCCTTTTCTCGGGTCCCTCTTAGCTGCTCCTCCTCTTGAGTGTCCCCACAGTCAGCAGCTTCCTTTGGGGGCACCGGAGCCGAGTCACAGCTCCGTGTGTCCATTCAGACACAGAGCCCCGACCCAGCCCCGTTCCCCCTCTCCCCTGATTTGCTGACTGACTTTGATTGCCAGCTGTGGGAGCCAATGCTGTTGTGTGTCAGCCAATCAGGAGGAGCGCCCTGGATGGCTTAGACATTCGCTGGAGAGAGATGGAGCTCAGGTAAGTAATTAGGGGGTGCTGGGGAGGCTGCTACACACAGAAGGTTTTTTTTTTATCTTAATGCATAAATGCATTAAGATAAAAAACCTTCTGTGTGCAGCATCCCCCCTAATACTTACCTGAGCCTCATCTCGATCCAGTGATGTTACACAAGAGGCTTGGCTGTCTGGGACTCTCCCTCCTCATTGGCTGAGATAGCAGCTGGTGCAATTTGCTCCTGCTGCTGTCAATCAAAGTCAGTGAGCCAATGAGGGGAGAGAAGGGGAGAGCTGGGCCACAGCTTAGCGTTTGAATGGACACACATAGCAGCGGCTTGGCTTGGGTGCCCCATAGCAAGCTGCTTGCTTTGGGGGCATTCGGTAGGAGGGAGGGGCCAGAAGCGCTGGTGAGGGACCCCAGAAGAGGAGGAGAGGAGGATCGGGGCTGCTCTGTGCAAAACCATTACACAGAGCAGGTAAGTATAACATGTTTGTTATTTTTAAACAAAAAAAAAACCTGAGACTTTAGTATTGCATGTGAGTCAAACAGGTATTGCACCGTATTCCTGTTCAAATCACATGCGATTCTTTGCAGTGCGATTTGCGCCCATTCATTCTGTATTGACGCAAATCGCAAAGTATTGGTTTTGGTATCAGGAGCATTTTCTGGTATTGGTGCAGCCCTAGTTTTTACTGATATCTGAGGCTCTGTTAGAGGCCTTTCACACAAGCGGCCAGGTTTTACCACCCTCTTGTCGCTCATCTGAATCCTAACAATGCAATACAGCCACACAGGGCTATACACATGCCATGGTTGCAATACTTTGCTTCATGGCCGTGCCATTTTTAGATCAGTCTGCAGAGTTTGACAAATGGCACCACCTGTCAAAATCGCCCATTCAGTTTAATGGCCGCACCACAACTGCCTGCAATGCATGCGATTGCTGCTCGGTAGTGGGGCATTACAGGGTTAAATAAGGCAGTGAGAAGGCGATATAACCACCTGTTAAATGCGTTCTGAAAAGCAATCTGAATGTGGATCACTCTTCAGGGGGCACCACAAGTGTGAAAGAGCCCTTAGAGGGATTTGCCCTCACTTCCTGTTCTGCTGATAATATGTTTTCCAGACAGGAAGTGAGGGGAAGGGAAACCTGCAACAGAAACAGCAATAAAAATATTACTAGGTTCTCCTGCTCTGCTAAACAAAATTTTTTTTTCTAGACATGTGCAATTTGTTTAATTCCAAATTCATTAACTAGGAAATTCGAAAATTCGAAATTCGAAAATTTGGACATTCGGAAATTCGAAAATTCGAAATTTGAAAATCTAAAAATAAGAATGAAAATCTGAAAATTCAAAAACCCAAAAAATCAAAAATCTGAAATAATAACTAATAATGAATGAACTATTACTAACTATTAAATTATAGGTATTCAAACTTTCTTTCAAATTTTGCTGTTAGTGAACATAACGAATACGAATTTATTCGAAGTTACAAACTATCCGTAATAACGAATGGAACTTAACAGATTAATAATAAAAAATAACAATAATAATAATAAAAACGTTATTATTATTATTTGTTATTATTTTTTCCATTCCATTTGTTTTAATTCGTAACTTAAGATAAATTTGTTTTCGTTACGTTCATTAACAGCCAAATTTGAAAAGAAATTCCATAATTTAATAATTATTATTAGTTATTATTTTGAATTTTAGAAATTTTGGATTTTCGATCTTTCTAATATTTCGATTTTCTTTTCTTATTTTTGGATTTTATAATTTTCAGATTTTCGCATTTCCGAATTTTCGGTTTTCAGAATTTTCTAATTTTTGAACTTTCGAATTTCCAAATTTTCGAATTTTCAAATTTCTGAATTTCCGAATTCTGAATTTTCTAATTTACGAATTCCGAATTTTCGAATTTACGAATTTTCCGAAAAAAAAAAAAAAAAAACGAATGAAAAGGAAAACGAACAAATTTTTCGTCAGTGCACGTTTTTTTCTGTCTGTAATGCTGTTAAAGGGTTCCCCAGACTTCCTGTGTAAATTGTCAGCAAGGCAGAAATGATAAAAGCTCTGGATAGCTGTAAAAACCTGAGAGTGGTTCTAATCTTTACACCGCTCCATCCATACAATGCCTTGAAAAAGTATTCATACTCCTTTACATTTTCCACATTTCGTCATGTTAAAAAACATAAATGTATTTTATTGGGATTTTAATGTGATAGACCAACACAAAGTGGCACATAATTGTGAAGTGGAAGGAAAATGATAAATTATTTTCAAAATGTTTTACAAATAAATATGTGAAAAGTGTGGCGTGCATTTGTATTCAGCCCTTCTGAGTCAATACTTTGTAGAACCACCTTTCACTTTCAATTACAGCTGCAAGTCTTTTTGGGGATGTCTCTACCAGCTTTGCACATCTAGAGAGACATTTTTGCCCATTCTTCTTTGCAAAATAGCTCAAGCTCTGTCAGATTGGATGGAGAGCATCTAAACAGCAATTTTCAATGTTTGCCACCTAAATCAATTGGATTTAAGTTTGGACTTTGAAAGGGCCAATCTAACACATGAATATGCTTTGATCTAAACCAGGGGTCCTCAAACTTTTTAGACAGGGGGCCAGTTCACGGTCCCTCAGACTGTTGGGGGGCCGCACTATAGTTTAAAAAAAATATGAACTAATTCCTATGCACACATCTTATTTGTAGTGCAAAAAAAAAAAATAAAGAACAATTGTAATCAATATAAACTTATCAGTATTTCACAGACTCCCCTCATTACAGAACCACTCCCAATCACATACTTCCCCCATCACAGATCCCCCCATATCAGTCCCCCACCATAGCACAGAGTCCCCCACATCAGTCCCCCACCGTAGCACAGAGTCCCCCACCGTAGCACAGAGTCCCCCACCGTAGCACAGAGTCCCCCACCGTAGCACAGAGTCCCCCACCGTAGCACAGAGTCCCCCACATCAGTCCCCCACCATAGCACAGAGTCCCCCACCGTAGCACAGAGTCCTCCACCGTAGCACAGAGTCCCCCACATCAGTCCCCCACCGTAGCACAGAGTCCCCCACATCAGTCCCCCACCGTAGCACAGAGTCCCCCACCGTAGCACAGAGTCCCCCACCGTAGCACAGAGTCCCCCACATCTGTCCCCCACCATAGCACAGAGTCCCCCACATCTGTCCCCCACCATAGCACAGAGTCCCCCACATCTGTCCCCCACCATAGCACAGAGTCCCCCACATCTGTCCCCCACCATAGCACAGAGTCCCCCACATCTGTCCCCCACCATAGCACAGAGTCCCCCACATCACAGATCCCCACCATAGCACAGAGTCCCCCACATCAGTCCCCCACCATAGCACAGAGTCCCCCACATCACAGATCCCCACCATAGCACAGAGTCCCCACATCAGTCCCCCACCGTAGCACAGAGTCCCCCACCGTAGCACAGAGTCCCCCACCGTAGCACAGAGTCCCCCATATCTGTCCCCCACCATAGCACAGAGTCCCCCATATCTGTCCCCCACCATAGCACAGAGTCCCCCACATCAGTCCCCCACCATAGCACAGAGTCCCCCACATCACAGATCCCCACCATAGCACAGAGTCCCCCACATCACAGATCCCCACCATAGCACAGAGTCCCCCACATCACAGATCCCCACCATAGCACAGAGTCCCCCACATCACAGATCCCCACCATAGCACAGAGTCCCCCACCATAGCACAGAGTCCCCCACCGTAGCACAGAGTCCCCCACATCAGTCCCCCACCGTAGCACAGAGTCCCCCACCGTAGCACAGAGTCCCCCACCGTAGCACAGAGTCCCCCATATCTGTCCCCCACCATAGCACAGAGTCCCCCATATCTGTCCCCCACCATAGCACAGAGTTCCCCATATCTGTCCCCCACCATAGCACAGAGTCCCCCACATCACAGATCCCCACCATAGCACAGAGTCCCCCACATCAGTCCCCCACCATAGCACAGAGTCCCCCACATCAGTCCCCCACCATAGCACAGAGTCCCCCACATCAGTCCCCCACCATAGCACAGAGTCCCCCACATCAGTCCCCCACCATAGCACAGAGTCCCCCACATCAGTCCCCCACCATAGCACAGAGTCCCCCACATCACAGATCCCCACCATAGCACAGAGTCCCCCACATCACAGATCCCCACCATAGCACAGAGTCCCCCACATCACAGATCCCCACCATAGCACAGAGTCCCCCACCATAGCACAGAGTCCCCCACATCAGTCCCCCACCATAGCACAGAGTCCCCCACATCACAGATCCCCACCATAGCACAGAGTCCCCACATCAGTCCCCCACCATAGCACAGAGTCCCCCACCATAGCACAGAGTCCCCCACATCACAGATCCCCACCATAGCACAGAGTCCCCCACATCAGTCCCCCACCATAGCACAGAGTCCCCCACCGTAGCACAGAGTCCCCCACATCACAGATCCCCACCATAGCACAGAGTCCCCCACCATAGCACAGAATCCCCCACATCAGTCCCCCACATCAGTCCCCCACCATAGCACAGAGTCCCCCACATCACAGAGTCCCCCACGTGTGTCACAGATCCCCACCATAGCACAGAGTCCCCCCCGTGTGTCACAGATCCCCACCATAGCACAGACTCCCCCCCCGTGTGTCACAGATCTCCACCATAGCACAGACTCCCCCCCCGTGTGTCACAGATCTCCACCATAGCACAGACTCCCCCCGCCGCCCCCTATAATATGACAGCACTCCCACTCAACACTTACCTGTATCACGCAGGACACGAGGCATGGTAGGTCCGGACGGAGGGCGGGACTTTGGAAGTGAGGGGCAGGTGATTGGTTCCTGGGACCGCTCTGATGCCTAGTAACCAATCACCTGCTTCTTAGCACAGAAGGTCCTTTGCCCGGCCTGTCATGTTTCCCGTCCTGTGTGATGGAGGGAGCAGAGGGCAGGGGGAGTGCTGCAATTTTAAAGGGGCAGTCCGCGGGCCGGATAAAAAACGCTGGAGGGCCGGATTCGGCCCGCGGGCCGTAGTTTGAGGACCCCTGATCTAAACGATTCCATTGTAGCTCTGGCTGTATGTTTAGGGTCGTTGTACTGCCGGAAGGTGAACCGCCGCCCCAGTCTCAAGTCTTTTGCAGACTCTAACTGGTTTTCATCAAAGAATGTTCTGTATTTGGTTCCATCCATCTTCCTATCATCTCTGACCAGCTTCCCTGTCCCTGTTGAAGAAAAGCATCCCCACAACATGATGCTGCCACCACCATGTTTCACAGTGTGGATGGTGTGTTGGGTGATGTGCAGTGTTAGTTTTCTGCCACACATAGCGTTTTGCTTTAAGGCCAAAAAGTTCAATTTTGGTCTCATCTGACTAGAGCACCTTCTTCTACATGTCTGGAGAACAAATATAAACCTCAATATGGGATTTTTCTATGCCTTCTTCCACATGTTTGCTATGTCCCCTGCATGGCTTCTCGCAAACTGCAAACTGGACTTTTTATGGGTTTCAACAATGGCTTTCTTCTTGCAAAATATTCCATAAAGGTCAGATTTGTGAAGTGCACGAATAATAGTTGTCCTGTGGACACATTCTCCCACCTGAGCTGTGGTTCTCTGCAGCTCCGCCTGAGTTACCATGGGCCTCTTGGCTGCTTCTCTGATTAATGCTCTTCTTGCCTAGACTGCCAGTTTAGGTGGACGGCCATGTCTTGGTAGGTTTGCAGTTCTACCATACTCTTTTCATTTTCGGATGATGGATTGAACAGTGCTCCGTGAGATGTTCAAAGCTTGGTATATTTTTTTATATACCTAACCCTGCTTAAAAACTTCTCCACAACTTTATCCCTGACCTGTCTGGTGTGTTCCTTGGCCTTCATGATGCTGTTCATTCACTAAGGTTCTCTAACAAACCTCCGAGGGCTTCACAGAACAGCTGTATTTATACTGAGATTAAATTACACACAGGTGGATTCTATTTATTAATTAGGTGACTTCTGAAGGGGAATTGGTTCCACTAGATTTTAGTTAGGGGTATCAGAGTAAAGGGGAATGAATACAAAAGCACGCCACATTTTTCAGATATTTATTTGTAAAAAAATGTGAAAAACATTTATAATTTTCCTTCTACTTCACAATTATGTGCCACTTTGTGTTGGCCTATCACATAAAAATCACAATAAAATACATTTACATTTTTGATTGTAACATGACAAAATGTGGAAAATTTCTATTGGCATGAATACTTTTTCAAGGCACTGTACCTAACAGAAATAAGTTTTGTGTGGATGTACACTTTAACTGTTCAAGACACTGGCAACCTAGTCATATTATTCAGGTGTTTATTTAGTATTTTATAGTGTTTATTATTACTATTTTGCAGGTGTCAAGCTAGTATGGGTAACTATAACATCATATTTAGTATTATTTCTTACAGGTATTTATATATAACCGACAATTTACTTATTGCCCTGCTCCACCATGTCTTTGGAGTGTGGGAGGAAACCAGCAGCAGCTCAGAGTGGCCTGGTTGGGATTTGAATCAATAACCTCATTACTGCAAGGCAGAAGTGCTAATCACTAAGCCACTGTGCTGTTGATGAACTACTAATGCTGATATTTCGCTGTACCATACTTAACAGAAGCTCTGTTTTTTAATCTACTGGTATTTATTTTTTTTATTTTTTTAAAATCTGAGAATGCAATTAGCAATAAAGGTAGCTGCAACATTTGCCCAATATGATGATAGTGAAATAACAGTTTTTTAATAAGTGTTCTGGTGTTTTAAAAACAGTATAGTAAATATGTTGTTGTGGTTTAAATAGCGCAATAAGCTCTTGCGGTTTCCAGGTAGGATTGTTAAATAGTATGTTACAAATAATTGCACTCATTCTTCACTACAAAAATTTGGAAATACCCTTTTTATGAACTTCCCTTTCTTCTGCATAGGTAGCCCCCTTAGGGAAAAGGTGTTTTTTTTTTTTTCTTGTACGTCACAAAGTCTATCGAGTTTAGTCATTGTGCAGTTGGCAGAAGTGGGAGTGGGAGAGGAGTTGTTCATGTGAGAAAAAGAGCTACTTGATGACTATTGTTTGAGATAAGGTCTTGTTATTTATTTCATATTTTATTTCAGTGGAGCAGTCTCATTCTTTAATTCTTAAATGATCTTATCCGATATGACACAGATAGCTTCCCCTCTACCTCCGACCATGACAGGTTCTCCGGCCGGCAGAACAGTCACTTTTGGTTGGACTGCAAGCCGCAGTCCCAACCCTGCTCTGCTCTCTTGCTTCTGGATAGGCCCTCAGATAGCCTAGAAGCCAGATGTCCCCAGGATAGGCCTCAGGCTCTGGACTAGCAGCCCAGGAAAAACAACGCATGTCCATCCAGACAGCCATCCAGGTGGCACAGAACCCCGATCACTTGACCTCACTCAAATAAATAGGCTCTCCCAGCAGGCCAAGGGACCCAAGAAAATCCCTGCCCATTGGTTGAGACACCCCATCTATTCCTAATCTGTCCTTGCAATGCCCTTGTCTTATTTAATACCACCAGATACCCGGCCATCTAGTGACAGAAGAGAGAAGTGCAGCAATTCAAGAATTAGGGTGGAATCAATTGATCTCCTAGCAATTGGCCAAGGCAACTATCACTTGGCAAATAAATTTAATAGCAACCTTGCCTAAACATCAGGGTGCTACATCGGCTTCATGGAAAACAGCGAAAAGTAAAAGGCAGTGTGCTTTAGGGGAAATTACCGTATTTATCAGCGTATAACACACACATTTTTCCTTTGAAAACAGAGGGTAAACTGTGCCTCCGTGTTATACGCCACTATTTTTTTCTTTTACCATTGGGGGGGGGGATCAGGCAGTCTGCCTCATTGGAAGGGTGTCGGGCCAGCTGCCCCACCCTTCCTGGCCCTGAGACAGCGCTGCCATACTTCAAAATACCACTGCGAGCCCCCTCCAACACACCGCCCCCCCCGTCACCATCAATGCAAACGGGAGCCTATACCTCAAGCAATGCCGCTCGCTGCTCGATCTGGCCGCTCTCCTCCTCAATTGTAGCTTTTGATTGGAGGAGGAGGCTTCTGTGTGCCTCAATTGATGTGGCTCTCAAGTGGACCTGGTCATGTGACTCTCCTCTGCCTTTTCATTGATGGTCACATGACCGCTCTCCTCCTCCCGCTCCGCCTCCTCCTTGATTGTAGCTTTTGATTGGAGGAGGAGAGCGGTCATGTGACCATCAAAGAAACGGCAGAGAAGAGTCACATGACCGGGTCCATGAGAGAGAGCGGCATCAATTGAGGCATACAGAAGCCCCCATCCACAATGAGAGTGACACAGGAGGAGTGGCGCACGAGAAAGGGCTGTCAGCAACACCTTCTCAACCCCTAAAGGTATGCTGGCAGCGCTGTCCCAGGAGGCTTTATAATGAAAGGAGTCTGTGTGCTGTGCAAGGAAAGGAGTGCAGGGGGTCTGTGTGCTGTGCAAGGAAAGGAGTCCATGTGCTGTGCAGGGAAAGGAGTGCAGGGGGTCTGTGTGCTGTGCAGGGGGTCCATGTGCTGTGCAGGGGGTCCGTGTGCTGTGCAGGGGACTGTGGAAAGTTTTTTCCCCTGAAACTTCCCTCCTAAAATCAGGGTGTTATACGCCGATAAATACGGTACTTACTTTTATATTGCTATGTCATTGTTTTTGTTTTAACAGCTTCCCGACCATTGTGGGCATAAATATGCCCCACAGAAGTGGATCTTTATCTGTGGGGCCTCATATATACAATGCTGTGTCTGTACTGAGAGTGCCCTGCACATCATGCTCCCAGCAGGGAGAATGAGCTCTCATCAAGAGCTCAAGGTCTCGTACTAACGATCAAGAACTGCAAGGCCTGGTTCCTGATCATCTGATCACTGATTGGCTATTACAGTGATCAGTCACGTAACAGCCCACCCCTGTGTTGTTTTCTCCTTTTGAATTGAGATTACATTATACCCTTTTCTAGAGGAGAAAAGTGTAAACTAAGAAAAGTGTGTGTAAAATATCAAACCGTGATGAAGCTATTTTATCTTTTTTTTTTTTTTTAAGTCAGTGTCAGTGTTATAGTCAAGGTAAAAGTCAAGGTAAAGATCATGAACAGAGTCAAAGGTCAGGGTCAAAGGTCAGGTCCTGTTTATTTTAGGTAGGATAAAATTTTTTTTTTTTTTTTTTAAATTTAGTATTTTTGTGAGTTAAAGGAGTTGTAAACCCTCGTGTTTTTTCACCTTAATGCATCCTATGCATTAAGGTGAAAAAACACCTGGCAGTCACCGGCCCCCCAGCCCCGCATTTTACTTACCTGAGCCCTGGAATTTCACCTGGCGGAGACACGCTCTTCCTTTGCCCGGGGTTCTCGGCTCTTGATTGGATAGATTGATAGCAGCGCAGCCATTGGCTCCCGCTGCTGTCAATCAAATCCAATGGCGCCGGTGTGCCGGGGGGCGGGGCTGAGTCTGGCATTCGTGTATATGGATGCAAATGCGGGACTCGGGAGCGTGTCCGCAAGGTGACCCCCCGGAAGAGCGCTTCTCCTAGGGGGTTATCTGATAAGAGGAGGAGTTGCGAGAGCCGCCGAGGGACCCCAGAAGTCGGTGTTCGGGGCCACTCTGTGCAAACCAAACTGCACAGTGGATTTAAGTATGACATGTTTGTTATTAAAAAAAAAAAAAAACGCAAAACTTTACAATCACTTTAACCACTTCAGCCCTGGAAGATTTTACCCCCTTCCTGACCAGAGCATTTTTTGCGATTCGGCACTGCGTCGCTTTATTTGACAATTGTGCGGTCATGCAACGTTGTACCCAAACAAAATTGACGTCCTTTTTTTCCCACAAATAGAGCTTTCTTTTGGTTGTATTTGATCGCCTCTGCGGTTTTTATTTTTTTGCTCTATAAACAAAAAAAGAGCGACAATTTTGAAAAAAAAGCAATATTTTTAACTTTTTGCTATAATAAATATCCCCAAAAAATATATAAAAAAACAAATTTCTTTCTCAGTTTAGGCTGATATGTATTCTTCTACATATTTTTGGTAAAAAAAAAAAAAAAATCGCAATAAGCGTATATTGATTGGTTTGCTCAAAATTTATAGCGTCTACAAAATAGAGGATAGATTTATGGCATTTTTATTATTATTTTTTTTTTTTATTAGTAATGGCGGTGATCTGCGATTTTTATCGTGACTGCGACATTATGGCGGACATTTTTGACACTATTTTGGGACCATTGTCCTTTATACAGCGATCAGTGCTATAAAAATTCACTGATTACTGTGTAAGTGACACTGGCAGGGAAGGGGTTAAACACTAGGGGGAGATCAAGTGTGTCCTAGGGAGTGATTCTAACTGTGGGGGGATGGGCTTCCACTGACATGACAGCGATCACTGCTCCCGATGACAGGGAGCAGTAGATCCCTGTCATGTCACAAGGCAGAACGGGGAAATGCCTTGTTTACATAGGCATCTCCCAGTTCTACCTCTCCACACCGTAATCGCAGGCCGCCGGCGAACATTGAGTTCCCGAGACCTGCGGGCACGCTCATCTGCACGATAGGCGGCTAATTTAAAGGGACGTACAGGTACGCCCATTTGCCTGCCTGTGCTATTCTGCCGACGTACATCTGTGTGCGGTGGTCGGCAAGCGGTTAAGCCAGCCATTAATGGCTCGAAATCCAGCCGGGTCAACAGGGACTGGCCGGACATCGATCCATGTATGGGCAGGGTGGTTGTACAGAAGCTGATCTGTAGATCGACTGTTGGAAAATTTCTGCTCGATCAGCGACCGCAGGCTTTAGCTTACCTGTAAGTACAAGTTAAAAAAGAGTTAACTACCGCTTAAGTAGTACTCTCTAATGCTTTCTCCCTTACAATGTTTCCAACATGTTTTATCTTTCTTTCTTTCTTGCTTTTTCCCCCATGGTGTGTATGGTGATTTAAGACACAGAGAACTTTGTCATGGATGAAGAGAAATAATATGCATGAAAATTTGAGACAATTAAAACTAATGGGCTTGTCGTGTTTTATACTCATTAATTATGTAAATACATGTCGGTGGTATGAGCAAGAGCGCTCCCTGTTAGGGGGATTTAACAAGTCTATTATGACAGATTTATTCCTGGGAGCTTCTCTGGAAACTTATTTTTACCTGAATACATCTCAGAACGTAGCAAAGGACAAAGCTCTGTGTGATTGCAAGAATGTGATCTCAAGCAATTACAACTAACTGCCTTAAAGGGGAACTTTACCCAAAAAAAAAAAAAACAATTACATACCAAAATTGCCAGACCGATATTGTTACAGTGTACATTAGGGTGATTGAAAAGGAGCACCCAGTGTCCAGAAAAACATCTCACCTGATGATTGAATATGATTGCTTATTGTAGATAAAAGTATACAAGTAGAGCCAGCACGTTTCAGGGGAATTGCCCCTCTACCCCCTTCTTCAGGGCTGTATTTCATGGAGAATGGTTAGGCTCTGAGAAGGGTGAATACATTTCAACTGTTCTGCAGAATGCCGGCGTTTGAGAAGACAATATACAGTACATGACCGTATAGTGCAAAACTGCCTGATAGTTTATTGTGTCTGTTTCTGCTGCCTCATTTTCTGTCTATATAATATTAATCATTAGATAAACTTTTGAAGAGAAACAGGGGACTTTAAGGGTACCTTTATTCAGAATATTTCACCAAACGGTATATATAAAATATATCTCTTTATTTTAAATCCATTAAAGTCTTAAGTATAGGGTAATCATCCCCTAAAAGACATAAAAATAGTTGAGCACATCCTATTAGCTAATACAATCCCTGAGAGGAGGTCCTATCCTATATTAAATAATCACACATACAGTAAAATGATCAACCTCACATATATTGTAAATAAGAAGGGTTCAGGGGATGTAGCTGAGGATGACTACTAAAAGAAAAATACATATATAATAATATAAGGTCAAATAAACACATAACAATACACACAATGAATATAGAAGGTACTGCTGCAGTGGTCCTTCTGCTGGAGGACCAAGGCCTGAGACCTGAGCAGTAAAGCTGCAAAGAGAGCCACAATGCTAAATATTGTTCATTTGTTGTATTGAGGGTGAGAACTCCTGCGTGGAAATACTTTTGTTTGTGAACGTTTGCTTTGTTTTAAATTAAATGCCAGAAAAAGCCCTGAAATGTACTTCTGGCATCGAGTTAAAGTTGTCGGTAAGTTATTGATGACCATTACTGGCAAAATATACTGTGCAGTGTCTTTGTTGTTTTAAAATCGTGCAGCTAAAAAGCTTATTTCACACTGCCGCTGTACGATCACGTTCTCCTTTCCCGATCTGAAGACTGCAGCGGGAAGGGCTGATATTCCCTTTTGATGTCAGCCGGGAGGTCACATGACCACACAGTGGTGATGTGAAATAAGGTATTTAGCTGCATTATTTTAAACAAAGACACTGCACAGTATATCTTGTTATTACAGAGGGTCTGTCAGTAATGGTCATCACTAACTTTAAAGACAAATTGAATACCATCAGGAGGGGAGGGGAGGAGATGGCTCACAGACTAGGAACTGACAGGCGGGGAGGGGGAGAGGTGAGAGACTCTGAACACAGAGGGATGATGGATGCATGTAAACTGACCACAGTATAATGGATCAGCAGCCATGATTACTGTTGTCAGTTCACATATGGGGACACAGAAACAGGGGACACAGAAACAGGCAGGATCTTCCAGGTATTTTACAGCATAGAAAGGGACAAATGACACTGCACAAGAACTATGCTATTTAACATGCTTTAAAGGAACAGTATATATATATATATATTTTTTTTTAGGGTTTCAACCTCTTTAACTAACTGTTTTGCACTACCAATTAGCTACAAAATCCCCAACTTGTCACAATACATATAAAAAACATCATAAATACCTTTTTTTCCCCGTTTTTATAATTGATCACATACCCTCTGGTATCAACTGCATAAGGATCTTAAAGAGCTGGGGGAGGAAAACAACCATCTTCCCAGTAAAGAGCTGTGCAGGGGCGATGTGTCAAGACAAGTCTGATCATTGGAGAAGAGTAGGCTGAGTTCCCAGCACAGCCAGAAAACTGGGTACGCTATGCTCTTATGCCTAATGAGTTTCATACTTTAGGCAAGCAGAAGGATTGTCAGGAACACCATTGATTTCACACAAGGGAAGCAATACAAAGAGAAACAGGATCATTTTTCATACTAATACATGGTATAAACAAAAGAAAAAATATATCTAGTTGCGCTACTAAAAACAAAAATGCAAGTAACAGCAGCCAGCATCAACAGTGTAGTAAACCGTGCAATGAAAATACAAATAAATATAAATGCAGCGCTAAATGTTATAGAGAACAGGGTGGTAAACTATCACCCTGTATACAGTACTCATGACGGTAATTATAAACCAAAACGAATAGAGTGAAAGGACAATCTCCAGTAACTGGAGGAAGTGTTCATAGTGAAATAAAAGTTCATCAATAAATGGAGCGTGGTATTTCTCGTGGGTAGAAGGGGAAGCATATGTGGGTGATGCTCTTAGATCAATAAGTGGTCTTCAGGTATTCAGGGTCCACACATAAATAGAAGAAGTGAGTACACTTACCAGAGGGGGTGGACACACTCACCATATGGCGGGGTGTCATTCAGGCTTATGGATCGATCGATCCTGGGGGTGCTTGCTAGGAGGCACTGGTAGTAGATTCCAATGGTCCCATCTGGAGCAACCGAGGATGGATGGTGGATGCCAGGCGGATAGATGAATTCACCTTCACGGGGAGCGGACAGCTGTAGCATGCAAATTCCACCGTACAGAGTATCAGATCATATGGAGAAAGAAAAAGGTCTCCACATAGTGCATGAATCCGGTATAAAAGGTTTATTAAAAAACGCCAGGAAGAGAGAATTCTTTACAGACACTGAATGTGGTGAATAGTAATAGTGATCACAAATGGGTATAAAAATCAACAAGGCACAAATGGCTCAGCAACCCGACATGTTTCGGACGATGGACCTTCAACTGGGACAAGGACCATCATCCGAAACATGTCGGGTTGCTGAGCCATTTGTGCCCTGTTACCACGCAATTTTTATACCCATTTTTATACCTATTTGTGATCACTATTACTATTCACCACATTCGGTGTCTGTAAAGAATTCTCTCTTCCTGGCGTTTTTTAATAAACCTTTTATAACGGATTCATGCACTATGTGGAGACCTTTTTCTTTCTTCATATGATCTGATACTCTGTGCGGTGGAATTTGCATGCTCCAGCTGTCCGCTCCCCCTGAAGGTGAATTCATCTATCTGCCTGGGATCCACCATCCATCCTCGGTTGCTCCAGATGGGACCATTGGAATCTACTACCAGTGCCTCCTAGCAAGCATCCCCAGGATCGATCGATCCATAAGCCTGAATGACACCCCGCCATATGGTGAGTGTGTCCACCCCCTCTGGTAAGCGTACTCACTTCTTCTTTTTATTTGTGGACCCTGAATACCTAAAGACCACTTATTGATCTAAGAGCATCACCCACATATGCTTCCCCTTCTCCCCACGAGAATTACCACGCTCCATTTATTTATGAACTTTTATTTCACTATGAACACTTCCTCCAGTTACTGGAGATTGTCCTTTCACTCTATTCGTTTTGGTTTATAATTACCGTCACGAGTACTGTATACAGGGTGATAGTTTACCACCCTGTTCTCTAATACATGGTACAGGAGGCAAATCTCAGGAATGGTAAAATTTGGGTTGACATATTCTTTAACCCATCTCATTATATAATAATTTTCATTGTAATTGTTGCTATGTTATCATTGCTATGCTATAGTAGTCATGTGTTTTTCTTGCAGAGTGAAGCAATTTCATGTAGCAGCACAGAGTACGAAAAAGATGGCAGATGCTGCTTACTGTGCATGCCAGGTAGGAAGCTGTCATAATAAATTTTATTAGCTCGGAATTTGGAACTGTATTTTGTATAAAAAAATGTATGAAATTTTCAAGATGTTCCACAGTGCAACACTTTATTCTGTTGCACAAGTCAATTAAAGTATTCCCGTTTTTAATGATTGGCCCTGTCTAGACCGTGTGATCACTGTGACCAATCACAGAGATCAAAACAATAGTACACAATGGATGGTGAGAATGGAAACCATCCATTGTGTACAATTGTCATGTGATCTGCTGTGACTGGTCACAGCAATCACATGGTGCCGGCAGCGGCCTGGTACACTGATCTGTCATCCGCTGTGTCTGGTGGACGCCGTGGGTGGCAGATTTTCCCGCAGCACTCATGAGGCGCGATTCTGGGAGGATGTGATATGACGTCCACCCAGAATGGGAGAGCTCCCACCAGCCTGTCATTGGTCTATAGGCCAGGTGGGAAAAAGTTAAAGAATATTGCTTCCTCCCTTCAAGAATTTGCAGTTCCACATTTTTTTTTTGAGTTTTAGAGGGTATCCTTTTCTGCCTGTCTCGCCTAAATGAGAATAGCATCCCCAGTTGCCTATGATACACATATCGTGTTTTTAAAGAGGGTATTTTTCAGCAATCTAGAACAACCTGCACAAGTGCCGCCACACATCTCAGGGGCCACCTGCAAAGAATCCAGAAGGGACAGCTGGTTCCCGATGATATAAGCAAATATGGTGGTGATGAAATAAAGGTTGCAGCAACCTTCGGTGGGTTACAGCAGGATGATGCTGGATTCGTTAAGTGTAATGCCACGTACACACGGTCGGAATTTCCGACAACAAATGTTCGATGTGAGCTTGTTGTTGGAAATTCCGACCGTGTGTAGGCTCCATCGGACATTTGCTGTCGGAATTTCCGACAACAAAAATTTGAGAACTGGATCTCATATTTTCTGACAACAAAATCCGTTCTCGTAAATTCCTAGCGTGTGTAGACAATTCTGATACAAAATTCCATGCATGCTCGGAATCAAGAGCCGCGCTGGCTATTGAACGTCATTTTTCTCGTCGTATGTGTTGTATGTCACCGCATTCTTGGCAATCGGAATTTCCGACAACATTTGTGCGACCGTGTGTATGCAGGACAAGTTTTCGCCAACATCCTTTGGAAAAAAATCCAGGATTTTGTTGTCGGAATGGCCGATCATGTGTACGCGGCATATGAGTATGTGTTTTGAGAATACCAAGTAAGAAGGGGGAGAAAAAAATAACACAAGGGGATAAAGTCCCTCTTAGAGCTTTAGAGGAACCTAGTTATTTTGAATATCTGTAGGAAGGAAATAACCAACAACAATTTAGAAACTAGTGTTCATCGGGTTGTGTCTTCTATAGAATCAATGCTTAATAGACTGTGATTTCTTTGGAAGTATATTTAAAGATGTGGGCTTCAGCCACTTCACTACCAAGCTCAACATCTTAAAGTTTATTAGGTTTTATTTAAAAAGAATAATTTATTGTTTTTAGCTTTTTCAGGTTTAGAATAGAAGATCTTTGGTACTGAATTGGTACTGAATAACATTGATTGGTGAACAACTTGTGTAAAAATATAATCCGTCCAGACCACCAACGAATCACCCCACTCATGCTCCCCCCCAATGGGTATAGGCTCACCTGTGGGAATGCGACCCCCCCCAACTAAGCAGGGTTAAATAACGCTTGTGAGCCACCCCAGGGCTCAATGAGATTTCCAACACAGCTGGCTCTCATACTTCTCCCATAGTCTCCTCCTCAGTATGTCAGCAGCAGAGTGCATGCAGGGAGAATAGTGCTTGAATTGTTTTAAACACTACCAAAATGTATTTAAAAATGTGTACAGGGTACTCACAATGTGAGGATGCTTCCAGCGCACAACACTGTAATGGACATGGGTTTAAAATGTGTAACACAGAGCCACACATCCAAAATCTCAATCAACTCCTCAAACCATTGTAGAGCCCGAGTGCCTTCACCGTCCTAGCCCCTGCACTACGCATGTCGACACAGGGTCACGTGTCTTCCTCAGGGAGATCTTTTTTTGGTTTATGCAAGTAATTCATGACTCAGCGCTGCACTTTCTATATCAATTTTGCATTTGTAGTCCATCCAAAATATTTCAAGTTTTTTTGGGAAATGATTTAAGTAGCCAGTATTGTAGCATATTTTTATATAAATATCTGTCTATCTATCTATCTATCTATCTATCTATCTATCTATCTATCTATCTATCTATCTATCTATCTATCTATCTATCTATCTATCTATCGTATCTGAAATTACACTTTGCTATAATGTAAAGTAGTAAGTGTACAGCTTGTATAACAGCGTACATTTGTTGTCCCCTCAAAATAACTCACACAGCCATGAACCACTTCAGCCCCGGAAGAATTTACCCCCTTCCTGACCAGAGCACTTTTTGCGATTCGGCACTGCGTCGTTTTAACTGACAATTGCGCGGTCGTGCAACGTGGCTCCCAAACTAAATTGACATCCTTTTTTTCCCAAAAATAGAGCTTTCTTTTGGTGGTATTTGATCGCCTCTGCGGTTTTTATTTTTTGCGCTATAAACAAAAATAGAGCAACAATTTTGAAAAAAACGCATTATTTTTTACTTTTTGCTATAATAAATATCCCCCAAAAATATATAAAAAAACAATTTTTTACCTCAGTTTAGGCCGATACGTATTCTTCTGCATATTTTTGGTAAAAAAATCGCAACAAGCGATTATTGATCGGTTTGCACAAAAGTTATAGCGTTTACAAAATAGGGGATAGTTTTATGGCATTTATATTAATAATTTGTTATTTTTAAAATGGCGGCGATCAGCGATGTTTATTGTGACTGTGACATTATGGCGGACACATCGGACATTTTTGACACATTTTTAGGACCATTGTCATTTATACAGCAATCAGTGCTATAAAAATGCACTGATTCCTGTGTAAATGACACTGGCAGTGAAGGGGTTAACCACTAGGTGGCAGTGTAGGGGTTAAGTGTGTCCTAGGGGCGTGTTTCTAACTGTGGGGGGGTGGCTACATGTTACACATCACTGATCTCTGCTCCGATGACAAGGAGCAGAGATCAAGTGACACTGTCACTAGGCAGAATGGGGAGATGCTGTTTACATCAGCATCTCCCCATTCTTCCTCCCTGTGAGGCGATCGCGGGTATCCCCGCGACGATCCAGTCCACGGGACCCGCAACCCGACTCACGGAGCTTGTCGTGGACGCGCGCGCCCGCTGGCCGCCTCTTAAAGGGCAACGTACAGGTACATGGTTTTGCCTGTACGAGCCCTTCTGCCGCAGTATATCTGCGTGAGCCGGTCGGCAAGCGGTTAATGTCTAAACCGCTGGCAACAAAAGTGAGTACACCCCTAAGTGAAAATGTTCAAATTGGGCCCATTAGCCATTTTCCCTCTCCGGTGTCATGTGACTCATTAGTGTTACAAGGTCTCAGGTGTGAATGGGGAGCAGGTGTGTCAAATTTGGTGTTATCGCTCTCACTCTCTCATACTGGTTATTTGAAGTTTAACATGGCACCTCATGGCAAAGAACTCTCTAAGGATCTGAAAAAAAGAATTGTTGTTCTACATGAAGGTGGCCTAGGCTTTAAGAAGATTGCCAAGACCCTGAAATTGAGCTGCAGCATGGTGGCCAAGACCATACATCAGTTTAACCGGACAGGTTCCACTCAGAACAGGCCTCGCCATGGTTGACCAAAGAAGTTGAGTGCTCAGTGTCACATCCAGAGGTTGTCTTTGGGAAATAGACGTATGAGTGCTGCCAGCATTGCTGCAGAGGTTGAAGGGGTGGGGGGTCAGCCTGTCAGTGCTCAGACCATATGCCCCACACTGCATCAAATTGGTCTGCATGGCTGTCGTCCCTGAAGGAAGACTCTTTTAAAGATGATGCACAAGAAAGCCCGCAAACTATTTTCTGAAGACAAGCAGACTAAGGACATGGATTACTGGAACCATGTACTGTGGTCTGATGAGACCAAGATAAATGACCCCAAACACACCTCCAAGATGACCACTGCCTTGCTAGAGAAGCTGAGGGTAAAGGTGATGGACTGGCCAAGTATGTCTCCAGACCTAAACCCTATTGAGCATCTGTGGGGCATCCTCAAATGGAAGGTGGAGGAGCACAAGGTCTCTAACATCCACCAGCTCTGATGTCGTCATGGAGGAGTGGAAGAGGACTCCAGTGGTAACCTGTTAAGCTCTGGTGAACTCCATGCCCAGAAGGGTTAAGGCAGTGCTGGAAAATAATGGTGGCCACACAAAATATTGACACTTTGGGCCCAATTTGCACATTTTCAGGGATGTACTCACTTTTGTTGCCAGCGGTTTAGACATTAATGGCTGTGTGTTGAGTTATTTTGAGGGGACAGCAAATTTACACTGTTATACAAGCTGTACACTCACTACTTTACATTGTAGCAAAGTGTAATTTCTTCAGTGTTGTCACATGAAAAGATATAATAAAATATTTACAAAAATGTGAGGGGTGTACTCACTTTTGTGAGGTACTGTATATATATTTACACACAGCGGGTAAAATAAGTATTGAACACGTCACCTTTTTTCTAGTTAAATATATTTCTAAAGGTGCTATTGATATGAATTTTTCACCACATGCTAGTAACATCCCATGCAACCCATACATACAAAGAAACCAAAACAAATAAGTTCAAAAATTAAGTTATGTGTAATAAAATGGAATGGCACAGGGAAAAAGTATTGAACATGCTTACTGAAATGTATTTAATACGTCGTATAAAACCCTTTGTTGGTAATGACAGCTTCAAGACACCTTCTGTATGAAGAAACTAGTCCCATACGTTGCTCAGGTGTGATTTTGGCCCATTCTTCCACACAAATAGTCTTCAAACCTTGAAGGTTTTGTGGGCCTCTTCTATGAACTCTGATCTTTAGTTTTTTCCATAGATTTTCAATTGGATTCAAGTCAGGTGATTGGCTGGTCCGTTCTAGCAGCTTGAAATTGAGAGTTTCCTTGGCTTTGTGTTTGGGATCCTTTTCTTGCTGAAATGTCCACGCTTGTTTCATCTTCATCACCTTTGTAGATGGCAGCAGATTTTTTTTTTTAAGAATGTCTTGGTACATTTTTCCATTCATCCTTCCTTCAATGATTTGAAGTTTGCCAATATCGTATGCTGAAAAACAGCCACACACAATGATGTTCCCACCTCCAAACCTCACTGTTAGTATAGGGGTGTTTTTGGGTGATGTGCAGTGCCATTTGACCTCCAAACATGGTGTTTATTATGACATCCAAAGAGTTACATTTTGGCCTCATCTGACTAGACTATATTCTCCCAGTATTTCACAGGCTTGTCTAAATGTTGTGCAGCAAACTTTAAACGAGTTTCAACATGCTTTTTCTTCAGCAATGGAGTCTTGCGTGGAGGGCATGCATAAAGGCCATGGTGGTTGAGTGCATTACTTATTGTTTTCTTTGAAACAATTGTACTTGCTAATTCCAGGTCTGAATATCTCTATCATTCAAAATACAATGTGATAAAAATTAAAGACCCTTCATTTCTTTGTAAGTGGGCAAACTTACAAAATCTGCAGGAGATCAAATAATTATTTTTCCCCACTGTATACTGTATATATCTCATCCAAGAAAAATAATTTTGCACAACCTAGCGGCAAATCCACACAGTTAACCTCATCGACTTCCATATACTGCAAATCATTGTGATGCTTTCTAGTAAAATATCTGGAAACAGGTAGACCTGTTTTTTGTGGCTTATCAAGAACTTGTGTTGAGCCACTTGGTCTTTGATCAGTTTCTCCCACATAAATTAAACCACACAAGCAAATGAGAGCATAAACCACAAATGATGACTGACAAGTAAAGTGATTATTGATGTTGTACTGGTTCCCTGTTGAGGGACGTGGGAATACATTCCCTTTCAGCATTAAAGAATACTGGGTACTGCTTAAACAAGTAAATGAACCATAGTGTTTAGATCCTAAAAAAAGTCCAGCCCTGGTTATTTCTCAACCGATTTAAGCGGTAGTAAATGCCAAAACCAATTGTAATATACGGTACGGCAGCTTGCCGATTCTTAAAGCGAACGTAAACCCATAGATTTAACAGTTGCAAAAATAGTTAAATTTCCGGCAAATGCCAGGAATGTAACTGTCACATTGGATGAGCTCTCAACCAAACTGTCAAACCATCCAATGGCTAGTGTCATAATTGATCGCATGTGCAGTATCATGGCAGTTGAAGATTAACCATTCGTTGACCGCCGTATAGTATTTTTACTGCTACAGGGCAGCATCTGTGCTGCTAAATTTTATTTGGGTACAGTGTCGCACGACTGCGAAATTGTTAGTTAAAAAAACGCAGTGTTGTATCACAAAACATGGCCTGGTCATGAAGGGGGATAAATCTTCTGGAGGTAAAGTGGTTAAACAGAGGCCAAGATGGCAGCTTCCTTGGCTGAAAACAATAGGAGGGTTTACATTCACTTTAAATGTGGTGGCTGCATTAGGTTTCTTTTTTTCTTTTTTTTTTTTTTTTGAGAAAGTGGTGATCTGACCAGTAACACACTTCTTGTCGTATGGTGTCTCCACCCTGGATGGAAGAGCAAGGGAAACACTCTTGGACAGCAGCATTGTCAATCTGGGAAGATAGTAGTATTAGATGTACTATTAGATATACTGTAGATAGATTTTACTAATGAATTAAAGTGATTGTAAAGTCTCATTTTTTTTCCTTTAAAAATAACAAACATATCATACTTAACTTACCTGCTCCTCTTCTCGGGTCCCTCTTCTGTGATCCTGGCCCCTCCCTCCTGTTGGGTGCCCACATAGCAAGCAGCTTGCTATGGGGGCACCTGAGCCAAGTCACAGCTCCCTGTGTCCATTCTGACACGGAGTCCTGACCTGGCCCCGCCCCCTCTCTCTTCTGATTAGCTAGCTGACTACTGCTGTGTCTCAGCCAGGAGGGAGATACTCGGACGGCTGAAACATTCTTGGACATCGCTGGACAGAGAGGGACCTCAGTTAAGTAGTTAGGTGGGCTGAGGGAGGCTGCTGCACACAGAAGGCTTTTTATCTTAATGCATAGAATGCAATAAGATAAAAAAAAAACCTTCTGAATTTACAATCACTTTAAAGTGGTTGTTAAGCCACTCTAACCTGTATACACCATCAGCACTGCCTCCTATTGTAGTATCCCCCTCTGTGTGTTATTTATAAAAATAAATGCTGCAAATACCTAATTTTACTGCCAAGATTGCTATCACATGACTGGCCAGCTTTCTACTTTCCTCCTCTGAGAGATACAGTGGGTGGGGCTGAGATTCCTCTGCTGATGTCAGTCTGGAGTGGAGGAGAGAGCTGGCTGGTCATGTGATCGCAATCTCAGCTCTTAAATTAGGTATTTACAGCATTTATATTTATAAATCATTCACAGACGGGGACACTGCAATAGGAGGGATTGATGATGGTATATACAGGTTAGTGTTATGAGAGCAGCAGGAGGGGGGAGGGACGGCTCACACACAGACAGAGAGGGGGGAGGAGGACACAGGAGCAGAGAGGAGAACAGATAGCAGGCTGCTGATGACAGAGGCACGTAAACTGACCACGGTGTCAGGGCTCAGCAGTCATGATACACCGTGGTCAGTTTACAGAGGGGTGGGGATAAACTGGCAGGATCATACAGGTTTTTTAAGTGTTACAGGGGGCCAAATGACACAGGACAAGCACTGTGTCATATAACATGCTTTAAACCTTTCACTGCCAAGTCCGTACACAGTACGGACCTACAAAAGGGCCTGCAGGTGGCCAGGTCAGTACGGTATACGGACCTCTTTTCTCCCTCTCCTATAAGCTTATGGTCACTTCAATGACCATAAACTTATATCAGAATTGTTCAGCAGACTCTGCTGAATAATTCTATAACTCTGATCAGCAGATTACAACCCGCTGATTCGAGTTATTAACCCCAATGTGATACACCCCCTCTCCATGCTGCCACTTCCCCGTCCCCAGCCTCTCTACCTCCCGCAGCTCCCTTCCACCTAAAACTACTCCCTCCACTCTACTCTCCTATCCCCTTCAACCCCCTTCTCCCCCCCACACCTGATCCGACCCCCCTAAATTCGATCCCCTCGCAGCCAACTTCATAAGCCAGCATCCCTCCTCTACCACTCCCGTCGGTTTGAGGTGCTGCTGGGGGCTTGGGGGGGTCCAGACATGTCACCCCCATCACTCAGCCCCCCAATACCAGCCCCCGCACCCCTGATCCATCCCTGCACCTCCAGCGGCATCCCTACATCCCCTCTAGCAGCCTGCAGCTTCTGCTCCAGTAAACTGATAGGCTGGGGATCGAGGCAGGGGAGCGGTGTGGGTGATGTTTGGGCTTAGGGGGGCTTTGTAAATATGTGTTTACCACCCCCCTAAGTGTGGCACCCTGGGCGCATGCAGCGATCACTGTGATTGCTCCTATATGCCCACTGACATCTGATAATAGTAATCGTGGGTGTTACTATGTATCAGATTGTGAGTTTATGAATGAATGGAATCTCTATACAGATTCCATGCATTCATTCAAGTAAAGTGATACAGAGAAAAGGACTATCTTCAGTCCCTTTCTCTGTCTCAAAAAAAAGAGATATGGGGGTCTGTTTAGAGTAAGACCCCCCCCAGGTCCACCCAAACTCACCCCTCCACGGTGACGGTCCCCCGCACTTACCCCTCCATGTATACCTCAGCTTCTCCTCTCGGCCAACCCGATCTGTCCTGATTGGCCAGGAGGAGAAGCTGGAAGATGATAGCGAATATTAATTCGCTATTGTCACAAGTGGGTGGGTTCGGGGTGCAATGCTCTGCGCCCCTTGCCCAACCTTTTTCAAGTTAATTAGAGCCTCTGATCATGTGGCTTGAAAAAAAAACAAAACTCATACACACGTATGAGTCTGGCTCCCTGCAGGGGGAAGGCGCCCCCAATGGAGCGGCCGCTCCTGGACATGGAGCGGACTCTGTGAAGCAGATCCGCCTGTGTCTGCTGATCCCTGCTGAGCAGACAGATGACAGGTCCGTGTCCGCTCCGCTGATGCAGAGCGGACACGGACACAGCCCGCTGTTCTCAATGTTGCGGTCGGATGGAAACGGAACGCCTGTCCATTTCCATTGGATGCCATCCGATCCGATCTGGTAGATGGATGGGGAATGGAATCTCCATCCGTCTGTTTTTAGCGGACTGGATCGGATGCAGGCGGGTGTAAATGGACACATGTCCATTTACATCAGTCTCTCCATAGAGAACAACAGGTGGTCTGATTTGGGCCACCTGAAAAATGGACAGGCAGACCCAATCAGTGTGCTTGTGTGAAAGGGGCCTAAGGCCTTGTTCACATGGGGCATACACAGCGTACCTTTACAGGGATGCACAGGTGTTCCTTGCATCTCTGTGTAGGCCGTCCAATTGTTGTCATTTGGTATGTAGCACCTGCATGAACAGAGCCGTTGCGCCCAATTTTACATCCATGTAGGCCCGCATGCATGTCCCCAAGCTCACACTGTCTGTGTTCAGGGTCATGTACCCACACCCACACGGATGTCAGACTGGGAACAGCAGCTATGCCTGTGCAGCCGTTGCATCCCAATTGACACAAATGGGATTGCCTGTACGGGGATGCATGTAACCCCTGTGCATCCCTGTGTGGGTAAACATGGCCCCCCATGGGCGTACACTTTAGTATGCCACATGTGAACGATGCTTTAGTACTAATTTATAAAAAGACAGTGCAGCGCTAAAAGAACAAGTCCATAAATCAAAAACAAGCCAATCCGTGAGGTCTTTAGTGATGATATACAGACCAAGCATGCAGGTGACTTCGTGGGAAAACGGAACCTCCACCAATGATAGAAATAGCAGCTCACCTCACAAAGTGGACCCTTTAATTATAGAGGGTCTGATACTTTCCCACTCGGAGCATAAGATAAAGAATCAATGAATGATGAATCAAAGATGCAGCAAGCCAGTCCGGGAACTTCCCCTCTGCATCAATAATGCATCCATGTTATATTTTTGCTGCAGTTTTTGAGTCACATGACTCATTGCTCCAACTAGGAAGGTTATGGACTAGTAAGAAGGGGGTCTGCAGTCCCAGCTCACAGGGGGACACAATCTCCTCATCGGTGGACGCTCAAATGACCCGAAACACCACAAGACACATGCAGAATATCCTTGCAGGCACCTCGATTGATGGACAACCTGTTCTATTAAAGGAAGTAGAAAAATAACAGACTTACTGGTAGAATAACCAGGTGAAAATAAAGGAAAATACAAATAAAAAAAATACAAACAAAAACCAACGCAGACGCCACATCTAAGAACCGGGGCGTAACTAGAAATCACAGGGCTCCATAGCAAAATGTTGTATGCCCCCCCCCCCCCCCTGCAAACAGCCCCTGCAAACAACTAATGCCATTGAACAACAGATTACCACACCCACGTGGTACAGTACCCAGGCAACAGCTTATATTAATTTTGAACAAAGTATGCAGTATACTGTATGCAGCCCCTGAAGGACACACATTGCTGACCTCCATGCCTTCTAACCAATTTCTGTTCTGTTATATAAAATGAAATAGTTCAACTCACCATAATGCAGAATCAGTGAGAGCCCTGAGAGTGTCACTTGCCAACGTTGCCTGCCACCAGATGCAACTTGCCACATCACCTGCCACACGTTGCGGATAGTCCACTTGCCTTGCCGCCTGCCACCAGATGCAGATTGTCACTTGTCACACGTTGCAGAATGTTACCTGCCAAGTCACCTACCACATGTTGCCGATTGTCCACTTGCCACGTCCCGGATTATCACTTGCCACGTCACCTGCCACTCATTACGGATTGTCACTTGCCCCGTCCCAGATTGTCACTTGCCACGTCCACGGATTGTCACTTGCCACAAATTACGGATTGTCACTTGCCACGTCACCTGCCACATGTTACGGATTGTCACTTGCCACGTCACCTGCCACACATTACGGATTGTCACTTGCCACGTCCCAGATTGTCACTTGCCACGTCACCTGCCACACATTACGGATTGTCACTTGCCATGTCCCGGATTGTCACTTGCCACTTCACCTGCCACACATTACGGATTGTCACTTGCCACGTCACGGATTGTCACTTGCCACGTTGCCTGCCACACCTTATGGATTGTCACTTGCTGTGTCACTTTCCTGCCGTGTCCCAGGGTCAGGCAGCAGAGAGATAATGTCATCTTTCTGCTTCCCGAGGCTGCCTGCACAGTGAGGGGGAACTGCACTGCAGGGATGCAGGGAGGGTGCTGGGCGGTGAGAGATGATGTCATCTCTATGCGCCCCCGCCTGCCAGCTCCCTGATTGGCCAGCCCGCTCAACCACGAGCCGCCCAGCTGTCTCATCAACTGAGCCGCCTGACAGCCCTCGGAGCCGCCAGCACTCTCACTCGTGGAGCCGCCCGCTCTCACTCGCGGACCCGTCCTTGGACCCGTGGAGCCGCCCGCTCTTACCTGCGGACCCTCGGAGCCGCCTGTCCTCACCGGGTCTCACTCAGCTGCGGGCCCCATAGCGCCTGCGTTTGTCTCTATGGTGGTAGTTCTGCCACTGTCTAAGAATGAGTAAGCTGTAATATATTACATTTTTTTTTTGAGTTTAATACCTCTTTAGGGTCTGATATTACCAACTGATTTCTCTTAAGCCTCGTACACACAATCAGATTTTCGGGCAACAGAACATTCGTTTTTTGTGGCATGCTAGTCTCATGTCGAAAGTGAAGAGATTACTCACAATGCGAACATTTTCGTATGACCGAATACAACGTCAGAAGTGACGTATTGTGTTGAAAAGTTTTGTATGTGTTCTTTCGTTTCTGAGCATGCGTACTCTCGCTCTTATGCCCTGTACACACGGTCGGACATTGATCAGACATTCCAACAACAAAATCCATCGTTTTTTTTCCGACGCATGTTGGCTCAAACTTGTCTTGCATACACACGGTCGCACACAGTTGTCGGAAAATCCAATCGTTCCGAACGCGGTGACGTAAAACACGTACGTCAGGACTATTAACGGGGCGGTAGCCAATAGCTTTCGTCTCTTAAATTATTCTGAGCATGCGTGGCACTTTGTCCATCGGAATTGTCTACACACAATTGGAATTTAAAGGATCGGATTTTGTTGTCAGAAAATTTTGTAGCCTGCTCTCAAACTTTGTGTGTCGGAAATTCTGATTGTCTTGCATACACACGGTCGCACACAGTTGTCGGAAAATCCAATCGTTCCGAACGCGGTGACGTAAAACACGTACGTCAGGACTATTAACGGGGCGGTAGCCAATAGCTTTCGTCTCTTAAATTATTCTGAGCATGCGTGGCACTTTGTCCATCGGAATTGTCTACACACAATTGGAATTTAAAGGATCGGATTTTGTTGTCAGAAAATTTTGTAGCCTGCTCTCAAACTTTGTGTGTCGGAAATTCTGATGGAAAAAGTCCGGTGGAGCCCACACACGGTCGGAATTTCCAACAACAAGCTCCAATCGCACATATTCCGTCGGAAAGTCCGACCACGTGTACAGGGCATTACAGTTTTTTTCATACAAAAACCATACTAATGAAACGAAAATCGGACATTGAGTTCACATCCGGCAAAAATTTTATAGTCTGCACATCCAGCTTTTGTCTGACGAAAAAAGCGAAATCGGCTGTCGAAAGCACAAAAGTACTAATGATCCGAAAATCGACACACAGCTCGTCGTACAATTTTTTTCCATCCGATTTTCGTATCGTGTACTGTGGTCGCCTAAATTGCTTGGATCTTCAGAGAAGTAACCAGTGCCAGACTTTTTTGGGACCCAAATATTATTGCTCATTTCTTTTTTTTTTTTTTTTTCTTTTATCCACATGCAAAACAATTTGCGTTATATTATTTTAAAATAAACCAGTGCTGAAATAGCATTAATAAAAATAAATAAAATAAAAATAAAAATTGAATTAATCAGTGCCTGCTACTCTTACAATAGGAGAGTAGCTAGGGATTAACTGCAGTGGATATAAAGAGTACAATTGCCACTCCACAGTGGCCTTTATTTACTGGTCACTTTCTTGAGAGAATAAAGTTGCATTTCAATGTCCTTTATATGTATTTTATTGTTCTGTTATTTCCTATTTGACCCTCTAACTTAAAGGCTTATTAGGCAAGTTCATCTCATGTCGATTAAAACTAATTGCAGATTGGTTGCTGCACATTAGTGTGCTTTTGGGGTGCTAAAAAAACACCTAGCCAGTAGGGATGAGCTTCGTGTTCGAGTCGAACCCATGTTCGACTCGAACATCGGCTGTTCGATCGTTCGCCGAATTGCGAACGATATGGGCCGTTCGCGCCAAATTCGTGTGGCGCGTCACGGCCCATAATTCACTGCGGCATCGCAGTGCATTGCTTGCTGATGATTGGCCAAGCATGCACTATGACCCGCATGCTTGGCCAATCACAGCGCCGCCTTAACAGAGAGCCATAATTGGCCAAAGCCAAGGAGGCTTTGGCCAATTATGGCTCAGGGGATTTAGTACACGCCCCACACTATATAAGGCCGCCTGCACGGCGGCCCTGTGCAGTGTGTTTCGGCGTGCTTAGAGAGAGAGAGAGACAGTGTCATTTCATTTGAGTTAGCTAGATTAGGCAGGACAGTCAGTCAGTTAGCTGCACTTAAAGTGTATTGTGTATATATATGCATCCCAGGTGTTGCATATATATATATATATATATACACTGTATTCAGTTTAGCTAGATCCGTTCCTGTTATCTTCTAGACTATTTACATTTAGTGCAGTGCGTCTTGCTCACAGTGTTCAGCTAGATCCGTTCCTGTTATATTCCTACTGACAGGCAGGCTTGTCTTGTTACAGTATTTTGAAGAAAATTACTGGTGTTCTTTTGATCCTATTAGTACCACAGTCAGGCAGCTAGACTATTTACAGTTAGTGCAGTGCGTCCTGCCCACAGTGTTCTGCTAAACCTACAAGTAAGTGGGGTGCGTCCTGCTCACAGTGTTCAGCTAAACCTACAAGTTATTGGGGTGCGTCCACCTCACAGTGTTCAGCTAAACCTACAAGCTAGTGGGGTGCGTCCTGCTCACAGTGTTCAGCTAGATCCCTTTCTGTTATCTTCTTACTGACAGGCAGGCTTGTCTTGTTACAGTAAATACAGCTACCTGAAGAAAATTGCTGGTGTTCTTTTGATCCTATTAGTACCACAGTCAGGCAGCTAGACTATTTACAGTTAGTGCAGTGCGTCCTGCTCACAGTGTTCTGCTAAACCTACAAGTTAGTGGGGTGCGTCCTGCTCACAGTGTTCAGCTAAACCTACAAGTTAGTGGGGTGCGTCCACCTCACAGTGTTCAGCTAAACCTACAAGCTAGTGGGGTGCGTCCTGCTCACAGTGTTCAGCTAGATCCGTTCCTGTTATCTTCTTACTGACAGGCAGGCTTGTCTTGTTACAGTAAATACAGCTACCTGAAGAAAATTGCTGGTGTTCTTTTGATCCTATTAGTACCACAGTCAGGCAGCTAGACTATTTACAGTTAGTGCAGTGTGTCCTGCTCACAATGTTCTGCTAAACCTACAAGTTAGTGGGGTGCGTCCTGCTCACAGTGTTCAGCTAAACCTACAAGTTAGTGGGGTGCGTCCACCTCACAGTGTTCAGCTAAACCTACAAGCTAGTGGGGTGCGTCCTGCTCACAGTGTTCAGCTAGATCCGTTCCTGTTATCTTCTTACTGACAGGCAGGCTTGTCTTGTTACAGTATTTTAAAGAAAATTGCTGGTGTTCTTTTGATCCTATTAGTACCACAGTCAGGCAGCTAGACTATTTACAGTTAGTGCAGTGCGTCCTGCTCACAGTGTTCTGCTAAACCTACAAGTTAGTGGGGTGCGTCCTGCTCACAGTTTTCAGCTAAACCTACAAGTTAGTGGGGTGCGTCCACCTC
Organism: Aquarana catesbeiana; assembly: GCF_042186555.1. Lineage (NCBI taxonomy): Eukaryota > Metazoa > Chordata > Amphibia > Anura > Ranidae > Aquarana > Aquarana catesbeiana. The sequence goes on along the minus strand of NC_133335.1, from coordinate 180,857,013 downwards.
ACAGTGTTCAGCTAAACCTACAAGCTAGTGGGGTGCGTCCTGCTCACAGTGTTCAGCTAGATCCGTTCCTGTTATCTTCTTACTGACAGGCAGGCTTGTCTTGTTACAGTATTTTAAAGAAAATTGCTGGTGTTCTTTTGATCCTATTAGTACCACAGTCAGGCAGCTAGACTATTTACAGTTAGTGCAGTGCGTCCTGCTCACAGTGTTCTGCTAAACCTACAAGTTAGTGAGGTGCGTCCTGCTCACATTGTTCAGCTAAACCTACAAGTTAGTGGGGTGCGTCCACCTCACAGTGTTCAGCTAAACCTACAAGCTAGTGGGGTGCGTCCTGCTCACAGTGTTCAGCTAAATCCGTTCCTGTTATCTTCTTACTGACAGGCAGGCTTGTCTTGTTACAGTAAATACAGCTACCTGAAGAAAATTGCTGGTGTTCTTTTGATCCTATTAGTACCACAGTCAGGCAGCTAGACTATTTACAGTTAGTGCAGTGCGTCCTGCTCACAGTGTTCTGCTAAACCTACAAGTTAGTGGGGTGCGTCCTGCTCACAGTGTTCAGCTAAACCTACAAGTTAGTGGGGTGTGTCCACCTCACAGTGTTCAGCTAAACCTACAAGCTAGTGGGGTGCGTCCTGCTCACAGTGTTCAGCTAGATCCGTTCCTGTTATCTTCTTACTGACAGGCAGGCTTGTCTTGTTACAGTATTTTAAAGAAAATTACTGATGTTCTTTTGATCCTATTAGTACCACAGTCAGACAGCTAGACTATTTACAGTTAGTGCAGTGCGTCCTGCTCACAGTGTTCTGCTAAACCTACAAGTTAGTGGGGTGCGTCCACCTCACATTGTTCAGCTAAACCTACAAGCTAGTGGGGTGCGCCCTGCTCACAGTGTTCAGCTAGATCCGTTTCTGTTATCTTCTTACTGACAGGCAGGCTTGTCTTGTTACAGTAAATACAGCTACCTGAAGAAAATTGCTGGTGTTCTTTTGATCCTATTAGTACCACAGTCAGGCAGCTAGACTATTTACAGTTAGTACAGTGCGTCCTGCTCACAGTGTTCTGCTAAACCTACAAGTTAGTGGGGTGCGTCCACCTCACAGTGTTCAGCTAAAGCTACCTGTAGAAGGTTGGTAGTGTTCTCATACTACAGGCAGGCAGTTGATTTTGCTAGCTGCAGTATCAGTACATATATATATATATATATATATATACATATCCCAGCTTAGTGCAGCTACAGGCCATTAGTATGTCTGGAAGGCCAAGAAGGAGAGGCAGACAGTCACAAGCCAATAAGAGAGGGCAAGCAGGCTCTGTGTCTAGTGCTGGTCGTGGAGACGGTGCATCCTCATCAGCACGTGGCCATGGGACACGCTTGGCCTTTTTTTCGGCAGCTGGCCATGTTGAGCCGCAACATGCGGAAGACTTGGTCGAGTGGATGACCAAGCCGTCCTCATCCTCCTCATCCTCTCTCACCCATGCCCAGGGTACTTTGTCTGGCAAAGCAGCGGCCTCTTCCCTCGGCTCAATGTCATCAGTGACTCCTTCCCTAGCCCCACCATGTCCTCCTGAGGAGTCCCTCGAACTGTTTGACCACAGTGTTGGGTACATGCTCCAGGAGGATGCCCAGCGTTTGGAAGGCTCTGATGATGATACTGAGCTCGATGAAGGCAGTAACACGAGCACGGACAGAGGGGGTGCCCAAGAAGGACAGCAATCTGGCAGTCATGCTCCCCCTGCTGCAGCATACTGCCAGGTTTGCTCCAGTGATGAGGAGGGAGGGGATGATGAGGTCACTGACTCAACGTGGGTGCCTGATAGGAGAGAGGAGGAGGAGGAGGAGGAGGAGGCGGCACATCACCAACGAGGCAGGATGCCCTCCAGGGGCCAGCCTAAGGTCAGCACATTGACTGCATCACACCCCAAAGCTCCACATGTGCAGGGCGCTGCAGTCTCTGCGCGTTATTCAAAAAGTTCTTTGGTGTGGGCCTTTTTTGAGACGAGTGCATCAGATCGCACCGCTGCTATTTGCAACATATGTCTCAAGCGTATCTCGCGTGGCCAAAACATCTCCCGCTTGGGTACCACATGCTTGACCAGACATATGTTGACCTGCCATGCAGTTCGTTGGCAAGCGTATCTAAAAGACCCACACCAAAGAACAAAGAGGACCTCTGCTTGCTCCTCATCAGCTGAGATTTCCAACCCCACTAGACCTTCAGTCCTCTCTGAGACCTGCACTGAGAGGAATGGAGGTGTAGAATTAGGTGTGTCACAGCCACGTACTTGTGGGCAATCTGATTTTGGTACACCGACGTCAGATTGTACCAGGCAAATTTCCCTGCCCCAGCTGCTGCACCGCCGAAAGAAGTTTGCTCCCAGCCATCCACATGCCCAACGGTTGAATGCTAGCTTGGCAAAATTGCTAGCACTTCAACTGCTGCCTTTTCAGTTGGTAGACTCTGCCCCCTTCCGTGAGTTTGTGGAATGTGCGGTTCCTCAGTGGCAGGTACCCAAACGCCACTTTTTCTCACGGAAGGCGATTCCGGCTCTCTACCAGCATGTGGAAGGCAATGTCCATGCCTCGCTGGACAGGGCGGTCAGCGGTAAGGTGCATATTACCACTGACTCATGGTCCAGCAGGCATGGACAGGGACGTTACCTAAGTTTCACGGCGCATTGGGTGACTCTGCTGGCAGCTGGGAAGGATGCAGGACAAGGTGCAGTAGTGTTGGAGGTTGTTCCGCCACCACGCCTCCAAAATGCTAATGATTGTGACACACCTCTCTCCTCCACCCCCTCCTCTTCTTCTTCCTCCATGGCCTCTTCCTCGGAACCAGCGGTGCTCCGTAGTCGTTCAAGGGGCTACGCAAGTACGCAGGCCAAAAGATGCCATGCGGTGCTTGAGCTGGTGTGCTTGGGGGACAGGAGCCACACTGGGGCAGAGGTTCTGTCAGCTCTGCAGGGGCAGGTTCAGAGGTGGTTGACGCCACGCCAACTTAAGGCAGAAATGGTGGTTTGCGACAATGGCACCAACCTCCTCTCTGCCCTCCGACAGGGACAAATGACCCATGTGCCCTGTTTGGCTCACGTCCTTAACTTGGTGGTGCAGCGGTTCTTGGGCAGGTACCCGGGCTTACAGGATGTCCTGAGGCAGGCCAGGAAAGTCTGTGTGCATTTCCGCCAGTCATATAATGCCAGTGCTCGGCTGACGGACCTCCAAAAGGAGTTTAACCTGCCCAAGAACCGCCTAATCTGTGACATGCCCACCAGGTGGAACTCAACGTTGGCCATGCTGCAGCGGCTGCACACGCAGCAGAGGGCCATCAATGAGTACCTGTGCGACTATGGCACCAGGACAGGGTCAGGGGAGCTTGGTTTTTTTTCCCCACGCCAGTGGGCCATGATCAGGGATGCATGCACTGTCCTGTCACCATTTGAGGAGGCCACGAGGATGGTGAGCAGTGACAGTGCATGCATCAGTGACACTGTCCCCCTTGTCCACCTGTTGGAGCACACGCTGCGTGGAATAATGGACAGGGCACTTGAGGCAGAACAGAGGCAGGAAGAGGAGGACTTCCTTAGCTCTCAAGGCCCCCTTTATCCAGACAGTGTTCCTGCGTGCCCGCCGATCACACAGGAAGAGGACGAGGAGGAAGAGGAGGAGGAGGAGGAGGAAGATTGTGTCAGTATGGAGGTGGAGCCTGGCACTCAGCATCAGCAGCAGTCTTTAAGGGATCAGTCCCAAGAAACACATGGACTTGTACGTGGCTGGGAGGAGGTGGCTGCGGACCATGTCGTCCTTAGTGACCCAGAGGACTCCGGACCGAATGCCTCAGCAAACCTACGCTGCATGGCCTCCCTGATCCTGCAAAGCCTGCGTAAGGATCCTCGTATTCGTGGTATCAAGGAGAAGGACCAATACTGGCTGGCAACCCTCCTTGATCCACGTTACAAGGGTAAGGTTGCGGACCTTATCTTGCCATCGCAGAGGGAGCAGAGGATGAAACATCTTCGGGAGGCCTTGCAGAAAGGTCTGTGCAACGCGTTCCCAGAGACTGGGAGGTTACAAACTCCTGTTTCTGGACAACGTGTTGCTGAGGCTTCGGTCAGTCAAAGAAGGAGCGGTAGAGAAGGTGGCCGTCTGACCGATGCGTTCAGACAATTTTTTGGTCCGCAGCCCCAAGGTATGATCGGTTCCAGCAACCATCGCCAGCGTCTGTTTTACATGGTGCAGGAATACCTAGGGGCAAGATCAGACTTGGACACCTTTCCCACCGAAAATCCTCTGGGTTACTGGGTCTTGAGGATGGATCACTGGCCAGAGCTTGCACAGTATGCAATTGAGCTACTGGCCTGTCCTGCATCCAGCGTTCTTTCGGAACGCACATTCAGTGCTGCTGGAGGCGTGGTAACCGATCACAGGGTGCGTCTGTCCACTGACTCGGTCGATCGACTGACCTTCATAAAAATGAATGAGTCTTGGATCACCACCAGCTACCAAGCACCTGATGCTGATGTAACCGAATAATTTTTTTTGAAATCTCAGATCCCTTCAAAGACTGCCTATGCTGATGCTGAGTGACTATCCCTGAGTAATTATCCTCTTCCTCCTCAATCATCACGCTGATAGCTTGTAAGAACATTTTTGGTTCTGGGTGCCACCACCAGTGCCTAAGGCACAATTTTTCAGCCCCTGTTTAACAGGGGCGTGTAATTACGATTTTTGATGTAATACTTTGCAGCAGGGCTCGTTCCTGCATTCCAACTAGAGTGTCTGTGAGGGGTTGCAGTGTTGTGGCACCAGCACCAGTGCCTAAGGCCCAATTTTTCAGCCCTTGTTTAACAGGGGCGTGTAATTACAATTTTTGATGCAATACTTTGCAGCAGGGCTCGTTCCTGCATTCCAACTAGAGTGTCTGTGAGGGGTTGCAGTGTTGTGGCACCAGCACCAGTGCCTAAGGCCTAATTTTTCAGCTCCTGTTCAACAGGGGCATGTAATTACAATTCTTGATCTAATATTTCACAGCAGAGCCCTGTGAGGGCTTACAGTGTTGTGGCCACAGCAACACCTAAGGCCCAAATTTCTGCTGAGTATATAGGGCAGGACCCTACTTTCAAACAACTAACTTACAAACGACTCCTACTTGCAAACGGAAGGAGACAACAGGAAGTGAGAATAAATCTACCCCTAGGAAGGGAAATTCTCTCCTGTAAGAGTTAATATGGGAAAAACATTTCTCCTTTCCACTGATGCTTTCCAATCCATTGGGACAAAAAGTGAGGTGAAATCTTCTGAAGAGGAGGAAAGACAGCAAAACAAATGTCACAGGGGTGATAACCCTTCCCTATGTTTTCCAAAAAGCTTAAAAAAGATTTTTTGGCTGGAGCTAAACACGTTAAAAATGTACCCGTTCAAAATTACAAAGAGATTCTACTTAACAACAAACCTACAGCCTGTATACTGCTGTTCAGAGTATATAGGGCCTGGTGGCCCCACACCTTTCCTTATTTTAATTTGGGTGCGGGGTTCCCCTTAATATCCATACAAGACCCAAAGGGCCTGGTAATGGACTGGGGGGTACCCATGCCGTTTGTCTCACTGATTTTCATCCATATTGCCAGGGCCCGACATTACATTAAACCCGCAAGCAGTTTTAAATGAGATTTTTTCCTTTAAAAATGACATTTGGTGCAGGGACTGTTCTAAACACGGGAAACACGCATCACTTTACAGGCATACTATAGACACCCCTCAGGTACGATATTTAAAGGAATATTTCACTTTTTTTTTTTTTACTTTAAGCATCATTAAAATCACTGCTCCCGAAAAAACGGCCGTTTTTAAAAGTTTTTTTTGCATTGATACATGTCCCCTGGGGTAGGACCCGGGTCCCCAAACCCTTTTTAGGACAATACCATGCAAATTAGCCTTTAAAATGAGCACTTTTGATTTCGAACGTTCAAGTCCCATAGACATGAATGGGGTTCTAACGTTCATGCGAACTTTCGGTCCGTTCGCAGGTTCTGGTGCGAACCGAACTGGGGGGTGTTCGGCTCATCCCTACTAGCCAGCAATTAAGATGAAGAAAGAGGAAGAAAAAGCAATAGAACGCATAAAAACGTATATCTAAAGCTCAATTTTTTTTTTATAGTATAAGATTTTGGTTAGAACCCCTATCAGGTTTTTTATTGGGGTCTATGTCTGCGCTAGTGCGATTTACTTTCTTATGTCTTGTCTTGGTGACCATTGTCACTGGGACTTAAACTGATGGGATCCAAAATTTAGAGTGGTCACCAGAATAAGAATGGAAGAACACTTGTTCTGGTGACAACTAAGTGCCACATGATAGCTTAATCACAACCCATTTAGGTGAATGGGGCTATGCAAGTGCCCTGCAACCGCATGCGGTGCTTTTGGTTGCAACGTGCTAGTGTGGGGCTCAGGGGGTTTAAGCAGGAAGCAATTCAACGCCTCCTGTCAAATGCTCTCTTAGGAGCAATCTGAATGCAGATCACTCTTCAGAGATCAAAGTGGAACTAAACCCATCAATTTAATGGTTTAACCACTTCCGCCCCGAAAGGTTTTACCCCCTTAAGGCGGAGTTCCACCCAAAAATGGAACTTCCGCTTAAATGCAGCGTACACATGGTCAGACTTTTCGACCGAACTGGTCTGACGGACATTCCGACACTTTCAACGGACTTTTGACGGACTTCTGACGGACTCGTACGTGATGACGTACACCGGACTAAAATAAGGAAGTTGACAGCCAGTAGCCAATAGCTGCCCTAGTGTCGGTTTTTGTCCGTCGGACTAGCATACAGACGAGCGGATTTCTGGGTCCGGCGGAGTTACGACGTAAAAATTTGAAGCATTTTTCAAATCTAAAGTCCATCAGATTTTCATCTGGAAAAGTCAGCTGAAGGTCCAATGAAGCCCACACACGATCGGATTGTCCGCCGGACACGGTCCGACGGACCAGTCCGGTCAAAAAGTCCTCCCGTGTGTAAGCGGCTTAAGGGAAGGTGACCCCCTGACATGCCACATTTGGCGTGTCATTTTTTTGGGGGGGAAGCGGAAACCCTCTTTTTAGAGGGTTCCAGCTCCCACTTCCTCCCGACGTACCACGGGGCCGGAAGCAAGTTAACCTCTCCCCCTTTCCCTTTCGGCAATCATCTGGGACACGTCACAGGTCCCAGATTATTGCCCAGCCGGTCACAGCCCGCTGTGCTGCTCGCGCATGCGCAGTGCATGCCTTACTGTAAAGCATTGCCCACAGTGACAATTCCGGTGCCTCAGAGAGGAGGGGGAGATGAGCGGGGCTTCGTTCCCCCGCATCGCTGGACCCTGGGACAGGTAAGTGTCCGGTTATTAAAAGTCAGAAGCTGCAGTATTTGTAGCTGCTGACTTTTAAATTTTTTTTTTTAAGCGGAACTCCGCTTTAATGACCACACCATTTTTTGCGAAACGACACTGCATCGCTTTAATTGACAATTGCTCGGCCGTGCCACGTTATACCTAAACAAAATTGATGTCCTTTTTTTTTCCAATAAATAGAGCTTTCTTTTGGTGGTATTTGATCACCTCTGCGTTTTTTATTTTTTGCGCTATAAACAAAAAAAGACTGACAATTTTGAAAAAAAAAAAATATATATTTTTACTTTCTGCTATAATACATATCCCCAAAAAAATATAAAAAAACAAATGTATTCATCAGTTTAGGCCAATATATATTCTTCTACATATTTTTGGTAAAAAAAAACGCAATAAGCGTATGTTGATTTGTTTGCGCAAAGGCTTTCGCGTCTACAAACTATGGGAAAGATTTATGGACTTTTAATTTTTGTTATGTTTTTACTGGTAATGGTGGTGATCTGTGATTTTTAGAGGGACTGCGACATTCCGGCGGACAAATCAGACCCTAAGTGACACTTTTTGGGGACCAGTGACATTATTACATTGATCGGTGCACTGTTCAATGTATAAATGACACTGACCGGGAAGGGGTTAACACTAGGGGGCGATATGGGGTAACTGTGTTCCCTGGGTGTGTTTTAACTGTAGGGAGGCTGGGCCCACTGGAACACCACAGAGATCGCTGTTCCTGATCACTAGGAACAGCAGAGCTCCATGATGTCTCCTGTCAGAATGGGGATCCGCCTTGTTTACACAGGCAGATCTCTGTGTACCGCAATCGCAGGTCGCCGGCGCCCACAGTGCCACATGCACATACCGCTGTACTGGTACAGCGGTTTGCACAATAGAGCCGCCCTGCCGCCGTATATATACAGTGGCTGGTCGGCAAGTGGTTAAAAAAACTTAAATTCCCGTCATGCCAGAAAAGCTAACTGTCACATTTGCTTGGGCTGTCAACCAAACTGTCAAACCATCAAATGGCTGGAGTCATAACTGATCACATGTGCAGCACCATGGCACTTGCAGATTAAACAGAGGCCAAGATGGCAGCTTCCTTGGCTGAAATGAATAGGAGGGTTTAGTTCCACTTTAAAGACCACTGGAGCTGCTGTCATTCGGTGTCCAGCCCGCTGTGCCCTAGAGATGATTTGAGGCCTGGAAGACAGTTGTTCTAAAAGAAGGTTTACCTAATTTTAGAGAGATTTCCTTCTCAATTCCTGTTGTATCTACAGTATAGGAAGTAAAGGGAAATCTCTGGAATGGGACATAGGTGGCATTCTGTGTGAACAACATGAATGAATGATATCAAATAGCCACTGGCTAGAATTTGTCCAGTGGAATTAATATAAAATATAGTGATTTGAAATGTGTTTGCTTTACAGGACACAGACTAGTTCAAGAATGTACAGAGAGCAGTGAAACGGTATGTGTGGCCTGTGAAGATGGGGAGTATCAAGATAAGTTCAACCGATTAGCATATTGTCTCCCCCACCGTAATTGTGATGAAAGTAAGTGAACTGTCTCTATATCTTCTTTTTTTTTTACGATTACATTGTCTAGATTACTCTTGCTTATGATTGCTGCAAAATATGTCATTTGTGGAACATACTGTAGGTGCTTAACCTTTTCACACCGGTGCCTCCCGGACCTTTAAGAGGTTTTTGATGGCAGGAGACAGGGCGTGGCTTAAGAGAATGTGAACGCTGTGATTGGCTGTCACGGCAGTCACGTGATCCCAAAACTCTTTATGTTAAGCGCCGGTAACTGTGTTGGGAGAGCGCACAGCGCATGCTCTCAGCACAGCTGTATTGACAGCAATTCACGCAAATATGCGGCTGGTGCCAAGGGGTTAAGGGGATATTTGAATCCAAAGACCTCTGCCCAGTAGCCACACACAAGGCTTACCAGAAGAACCCAGAGTATACTGCCTATGGTGATCTGTTATCCATTGAGAGATGAAGGGATTGTCATACAATATGCCCAAATTAACCTATCTGTAGTGGATGGTCAATTTCTTTGTGTGTGGCACCTGGGTGGAGGTCTTTGGATTCTAGTACATCACACCATATGATTTGTGCTGCACTCTTGATCTTCTACTAATCACATTTTCGGATTGAATCATTTGAATCTTTGTGAACTTTTTTCAATATTACTATATATTTCAATTCTTTTATTGTATGTTCTCAATGATTTTCCTTATTTTCATGTGATAGGTGGTCACTTTTTTGTTTTAATATATTTGGAGACATTAGCGCAACAATTTTAATCATATAAACTAAGAAATATAAATAGAAAGAGAGGCGCTTCTAACTGAATTAATACCAGTATTTATTAAACAAATGTGGTTAAAAATACTCATAAAAAAGTAGTAGATGTGGTGGTAGGTCTCCTGTCACGGTGGTGCTTCCCTAGTAAGTTCTACATGAAAACTGACTCTCTTCTTAGTATAATTGGGATATACTGGTATATACCTCCTTTTTTTTTTTTTTGTTTGGTCTTCCTGTTCCCATTACAAAATATATTGATTGACTGAATATTAATTTATATTCTCTGGGCGAGAAGTGAGCCAAGGCACTGTTGTTGGTGGCATCGTGACTTTTCTGCATGGAAGGAGAAAGTATGGCGCTTTCCTTTGCCGACGTACTTTAGGCGCATGCGTTCCACATGCATGGCTTGTGTTCCATCGTGGTCCCGGAAGAGCAGCGGCCATCTTGATTGGGAAATCCAACCCTCACAGCTGCTGGACGGCACAAGGAGACGGATGAACAGTGACCGGAGCCCCACCAGGAATTGCACACCATGATAAGCCGGTTTTATGCTGACTTCTTGTACAGTATAACAAACTGACATTCTGCACTTAGAGGCGCCTTCCCTCTCCTTCCCTTTTCTGCAGTGGCTTCTGGTCCTGCCATGAACAGCAGCTGCTGCTTGGACAAAAAGGGGTTGATTTACTAAAGTCAAATAGGCTTTTCACTTTGTAAGGGAGGCTTAGTAAATGTAGTGAAATTTTACTTTGCAAAAAATACCCAATCACGCGCAAGGAAAAAACAAACAAAAACATTTTTGCAGGTGATTGGTTGGTGGAAGTCAGCAGAGCTTCAACTCGTTCACTAAACTCTGGGACAAATTTCCTTGTGTAGTGCTACCCCCTAAGGGTGGCTGGAAGTTGCTTGTCCTCAGTGGTTGCCCTCACCTTGCAAGCCCCCCAACACCTCTGACACTCTGGGTTCCAACATACTTCAAGCAGAACATACAAATGCAGAGACACCAATTATTAGAAAGAGTTGTAGGCAGTGGCGTCGCTAGGGGGTGGCTTTTGGGGCTATAGCCCCGAATCTGGGGCCCATAGCCCCGAGTCTCTGCAGGGGTCCCCAAGGGGAGGGGAGGCTCTCTGGGGACCCTGATGTAAGTGGGGGGCTCTCTGGGGACCCTGATTTTAAGGGGGAGGCTCTCTGGGGACCCTAATGTAAGGGGAGCTCTCTGGGAACCCTGATGTAAGTGGGGAGCTCTCTGGGAACCCTGATGCAAGGGGGAGGCTCTCTGGGGACTCTTATGTAAGGCGGAGGCTCTCTTGGGACCCTGATGTAAGGGGGGCTCTCTTGGGACCCTGATGTAAGGGGGGCTCTCTGGGGACCCTGTTGTAAGTGGGGGGCTCTCTGTGGATATATACACACACGTATATTACTGTATATACATGTGTATGCCCGCCCAAGCATATGACTTTCTTTACTACGCTGCTATAGGCTCTAGCCCCAGATCTTTTGTAGACCTAGCAATGCCCCTGGTTGTAGGTCAACACTTTACTGTAAGATTAAGTCAACAAGACTATAAATGCTACAGGTATATCCCAATTTGCGTAATATTGCAGTAAACCAAAATCACCAGAATATACAGTGAAATAACAATAGCAATAGGTCAAATAGCTATAATAAACAGGATGTAACAGATTTATGACCCCAGAAGCAAAAGGGGGAAGAGAAGACTTTTAATCAGTCAGCTCCCTCTAGGCCCTGATGCCATAGAAAATTGAGTAACAATCTATACAATTTGTGTATAAGGGGGTTTTAATCTGCCACAGGTTCTATCAGCAGTTTCTTTGATGAGAGAAGGTCCTTGGAGTATGGGTATCTGTGATATTCAGCTAGCTTTGGTGGGGCCCAGAGATGTTACTGTGCAGTAGCAGGCCAATAAAGGTAAATGGAATAGATGTTGTATTTTCTCCAGCAAAGGCCCTCCAACTAAGCAGGTGTAAAGGTGTCTGCATGCAACGTCTTTAAGTGAAGTGTCAGAGATAAGAATGTCACCAATCTGACCAGTACACGGATCCTGGTAGACAGGATGTGAAATGAAAGAAAAGAGGGCTGGCCTAGTGCATTATCCAACAAATATTTATTAGAAACGAAAAGCTAACAAAAACTTCTCACAGAGGTGTAAAATCGTTCGTCAGGCCACACACGTGGCTAAATTATCCGAGACTGCCGAAAGCATCAAGCCTGGGGGGGGGGGGGGCGGGGGACCGGACCAGGTCCTGGCTGGCTAACGTATTTCGAAGGACAATCCTTCTTCTTCAGAGCCTGTCCCTGCGCAGGCTTTTGAATGTCTCTGCAGTGAGTTGTGAAGTGCCCGACTGGCAACCTGAAGGCCCAGAAGTCCCGCAATGGCTGCGTGGGTGTGAAGTGGATGTGAACCCGATCAGCAGCGCAGCGGATGCAGTGACAGCGACAGAAACCCTCCGCCCAGCGATGCAGCCCTCAGGGTTAGTTGCCCACCAACAGCACCCGGAGTGACAGCCCCTTGTATTCGAGGCTCTAAATCCCATGTGCCAAGAAAGCGAGCCTGCTCAGGACAGTTCAATTTATCTGCTTGCCCAGAATTCCATCAGAGTTTCAACACACTGGAACTTGTAGTTTTTAACTGTATTAGGTCTAGTATAAATCCAGGTGACAAGTGTCCACTATATTAAGTCGCTTTCTATGGGGCACCCATGTGGGCTCACTCCCAATCGGCCCTGTCTGCATCTATAGACACAGACAGTGTGGCTCAGCCCTGCCCCTGCACCTTTGTCACAGGATTTGATTGACAGAAGCGGAAGCCATTGGCAATCTGCCCAGTGAGGAGGGAGAGAATGGAGAGAGCCGCTTTTAGGCAGGTGCAGTCTTTTTTCTCCACTACAGGTGGTGCTCACCCACAGTAGCAATGCAGAAGGGGGAGGAAGAAGAGAGGAACTTAGTTCCTCTATGGTTTTTTCGGTCACAGGGAGGCAGCTATCCTACTGGATGCAGGCACTCTATGTGACTTTGGTGGCCATCTTGGGTCAGGCAGAGTCTATTTAGGACCCGGCTCCCAAGTTTGGTACACATTTTGTGAGTGGTCAGAGTAGGGACAGGTAACCCATCTGTCAGGGACAGTGCTTAGCATCAGGGAAAGGTTACGGATGAGTACGGAAAGTGCATAATCCTTCCTGGAAGCCTCCCCATTTGGGTGCAGACCGGCCAGGCTGTATTCCACTCCTTGAGACAGACGCTGTCGGCACCTCTGAGTCATCAGTCTGCCGTCCCATTGCCATTACTACTTGTGAGTACTACCAGTCAGGTCTTCTTATATTGCTGGACTTCTGCTTCAATATATCCCTGTTACTGCACATGGACTCCATGTGTTTTCTGCCTGCCACATCACGATGCACCTACCCACACGCTGCTCTCATACACAATGCTGGATCAAGTTCGGGCTCAGGTACAGGGGCTGGGGGGATTCCCTGGCACAGAAGGTTTTTTTTACTATAATGCATAGAATGGCAAAAGCTCCAATTTTCTGCAAACCACCTCTGACATTTTTATAACTAGGGGATTAACAATTGCCATTGCTGCAGGGAAATCCACTACTCTATCTACTACTCTATGCATTGGTAATGTTTGTGGGCTATTTTTGAAAACTTAAAAGAGAAGTATGGGAATGAAAAAAAATTAACTTTTATACTTACTGTATCTAGGTGGATGCAGCATTGGTCTAATGCTGCATCTGTCCCCCGCCGCCTCAAAGACTGAGAACCGACCGAGAACTGAGCAGTGTAACAGAAGTCACTGGCTCTCTGTTCTGCCCCTCCAGTGCTCACTGGAGTGCAGAGCTGTGAAGGGAGAGGGAGCGGCTGGCTCAGGCTCTCAGCGGCATGCTGAGAGTCTAAGACAGCTGCGGGTCCAGCCATTTGGGTGGATCCCAACAATAAAGTCGGGATCCCTCCAGAGCCTGGACTGGCTAAGTGACATCAGCTACAGCAGACTTTAGCCTACTGTCGGCTGAGTTACGGGTCACAGGAGTGCAGAACTATGTGCACACCTGTGACCCACAGGAGAAATATAGCCAAAATACCTTTGACCCTACTTCTCTCTTGAGTATTAGAAGTTTAGTTCCATATGTTTGTTGTCATGTAAAGAACATTTAAAAGAAGCAAAAGAAAATCCCAAATTTTGAGTTGACACAAGACAAGTAATAGAAGAGAACTCTTCCAATGGAGACGCTAATTCTGGTGACCCTGGTGACACATCAGGATTCCCTCACTTTAGAGGGCCTTTCACTTCCTTCCTGTTTTAAATATGGGACAAGAAGTGGAGGTAAAGCCCCCCAATAGGAAACAGATGGCAAAACAAGCCTGACAGGGGTTATAACCCTCCCTTACTGTATCCAAAATGAAAAATAAATATTTACCTTTAGTTTTACTTTTAATACGGCTCTCCTGTTTTTTCCTGTACTTTATGTTTATCCATAGTAGTGTCAGTCATGTTACCCTTATCACAGCATGAAGGGCAAACCAATTAGCCCTTTCCTCTTGAATTCCACAGGGTAACTGGACCACAGCATGAGGAAGCAAGCTGACCATAATTATTCCCTGGATGTGGTTATTTCTTTAAATCCCAAGTTAAGTTTTATCACCGGAACATTTCTGTACACTCTTCATTTTTTTAACTGTATTTCACTACCATTGCTAACCTTTTTGATGCCAGTTCACATCACTGTGCCCTTCTGACTCCATTCACTCTGCTGACCTGCTTGTCAGAACAACTTACAAAAGCTTCAGCGATGAAGCTGCAGGAAAACCTAAAACTGTAAATCCAAAATTGTATAAGGAATACAAAATATTGGCAACATTAAGTCATTTTTTTAAGAGTTTAAAATAAATTTTATAAGCTAATAGGAAGTATCTGTGTTTTTAACATTTTAAGGCAATAATTTTCCCGTAAAACCGTACGAAAGGCATTGATAATGGTAAAAGTGGTCCAGCTGCCAGTGGTGACATTGCATCAGGAAACTCTTTTAATTTAAGGCACCTCTATGGCACAATATTTTGCATTCTTGGCAGATCCTTGTGGCCTAATGGGGAAGTATAATAGTTTATGGTTATTTTTTAAATCTTTTAAAGGTTTATTACATTTTAAACAGATATTTTTACCTCTCTTTCTATTCTAATATTTATATATTATTTGTATATTATTATTAGTATTTTATAATAATAAATATATAATAATAATACAATATAATATATTATGTTATAATAATACATTATATTATGTTTCTTATAGTTACATAATTAGTCAGGTTGAAAAAAGACATAAGTCCATCTAGTTCAACCAAAAAAAAAAATACAATCCCATATACACAATCCTATACCCACAGTTGATCCAGAGGAAGGCCAAAAACCCCAGTAAAGCATGATCCAGTTTGCTAAAGTGGGGGAAAAAAATCATTTCTGATCCCCCGAGAGGCATTTAGATTTTCCCTGGATCAACTTTACCTATAAATGTTAGTACCCAGTTACAGTATATTATGTACATTTTGGAAAGAATCCAGGCCTTTTTTTAAAGCAATCTACTGAGCTGGCCAGAACCACCTCTGGAGGGAGTCTATTCCACATTTTCACAGCTCTTACTGTGAAGAAACCTTTCCGTATTTGGAGATGAAATCTCTGTGACGACCTCAAAGTGAATAACTCAACACCAAGTTCAACATATGGACCACTTATGTATTTGTACATGTTGATCATATCCCACCTTAATCTCTTCTTTTCAAGAGGGAATAAGTTCAGTTGCTCTAATCTTTCCTCATAGCTGAGCTCCTCCATACCTCTTATCAGTTTGGTTGCCCTTCTCTGCACTTTCTCCAGTTCCCTGATATACTTTTTGAGAACTGGTGCCCAAAACTGAAATGCATATTCCAGGTGAGGCCTTACTAATGATTTGTACAGGGGCAAAATGATATCTCTCTCTGGAGTCCATACCTCTCTTAATACAAGAATGGACTTTGCTCGCTTTGGAAACAGCAGCTTGGCATTGCATGTTATTATTGAGCTTATGATCTACCAAAACCCCCAGATCCTTCTCCACCATTGATTCCCCCCCGTTGTACTCCCCTTAATATATATAATGCATGCATATTCTTAGCCCCCAAGTGCATAACTTTACATTTATCAACATTAAACGTCATTTGCCACTTAGTTGCCCAATTAGACAGTGAATTGAGGTCGACTTGTACATTGGAGACACCCTGTAAGGACGTTATTCCACTGCAAAGCTTAGTGTCACCTGCAAAGACAGAAATGGTACTTTTAATCCCATACCCTATATCATTTATAAAGATGTTAAAAAGTAAGGGTCCTAACACTGAACCTTGGGGTACACCACTGATAACCTTAGACCATTCAGAGTAAGAATTATTAACCACTACTCCCTGAATTCTGTCTTTTAGCCAGTTTTATATCCATTTACTATCTGATATTTCCAAGCCTATGGACCAGGGGTAGGCAACCTCGGCACACCAGCTGTGGTGAAACTACAAATCCCATCATGCCTCTGCCACTAGGAGTCATGCCTGTGATTGTCAGAGTCTTGCAATGTCTGATGGAACTTGTAGTTTCACCACAGCTGGAGGGCCGAGGTTGCCTACCCCTGCTGTAGACTTAACCTTATACATGAGCCGTGTGTGGGGAACTGTGTCAAACACTTTAGCAAAATCCAAGTATAGTTACCCCTTTGTCCAAGGTTTTACTTACCTTCTCATAAAAAGAAATCAGGTTTGTTTGACAACTTCTGTCTTTCATGAATCCATGCTGTCTGTTGCTTAAAATATTTTTTTTCCAGCAAGAATTCGTCTATGTGGTCTTTTATTAAACTCTCCAGTATCTTCCCGACTTCTTTTATTATTTTTATATTATTTCTATTAATATAACATTTTGATTTTCCAAATAAACATTTATTACAGGGTAACCAGAGACACTGTTATGACACAGCATTATGGTTTTCTAAAGAAAGAGCACAGTGTTTCTGGCTGTTAGACCCTGGTGCCGTATTACTTGGTTTTGTTGCTGAAAAAAAACCCATTAATGTCAGATGACATAGTTATAGAAACATAGAATTACCGCAGAAAAAGACCAAGTGATCCGTCAAGTTTATTCTATTTTTTTGGGGGTTTTGCCAATTTTAGTATAGATCTAGGTTTGTCCCAAGCATGTTTTAATTCACTTACTCTCCATTCACACCTGGGAGTTTCGGAAACGCGGGCAGAATTGGTGCAATTTTGCCTTGGTTGTGGCGTGATAAATTGTGCCGCAAATGCGGCAAACCGAAGTGCGTGTGATGCGCTGTCACCCAAAAGAAGCTCCTGCTCCTTTTTGTGTGACAAGCTTCGCACGCTGTGCTTTTGCCACCATTTATCACGTGGAAAATCGCACCGCATTTGAGGTGCCATTCAGAAAAAATGGCATCGCAAACACATTCCGCCACAATTCTGGAATTGTGGGCTGAATGGCCCAATTCTGGCCACAATTTCGGAATGCCCAGGTGTGAATGCAGCCTTATTGTTGACTGACTCACTACCTCTGCTGGAAGTCTATTTAAAGCATCAACTAAGCTTTGTTTATTATCAATTACTTTGCCTACAATAATATGACTTTGTTGATAAAGTCACATGATTACTATGATAGTGCTTACAAAGTAAACAAAAGTAAAATAAACAAAGCAAATATAAACAAATAGTCAGAGTATCATTAGGGTTAGCTCTAGAGCTTGGTTTACATTTCAGGTTAGAGTTGGTGTTGAAGTTAGCTCTAGGGTTAATATTAGCATTAGGATTTGCACTTTTGAAGCAAGAACAGGTCATAAGATAATGCAATGCAGCATTGTTGATGATCAGGAGTCATTCAGAGACCAAAAGCCATCTAAAAAAAAAGCCACCTAAATGATGCCTTCAACATTAAAATGAACCTGAGTTTGCTAAAAACTTCCAATTTCATTCTTCCCTATTGGTGCTGTGTATGGAAACCATGGCTTCTATGAGGACTTGGAGACTGACAATCTATAACCAAACAGGTCATGGCGAGATGGGCTTAAATGAGCCACAGAGCCTTCCACTAAACCAGTGTGAAGCCTTCTGAAAAATGGTGGGTATTGACAAGGACTTAAAGAGGAGCTCCAGTCTTCTGTGTAAAAAGTCAGCAGCTACAAAATTGTGTCTACAAAACTTTTAATAAACAGTCACTCACCTGTTGCAGGATCCAGTGATTTGCTCACCTTAGCCATTTTCATCTTTTTCATCTGTCCTCGTGCCGAAATGTTAACCGTGGGCACCCGGCTGTGACAGCTTGCGAGTCGCGCTGCGCAATGTGAATTGTGCTGTAGTCTTCTGGGACCTGTCCCGTGTCCCAGAAGACTGCGGGGAGGAAGAGAGGAGGTGATCGGAGAGGAAGTGGGAGCGGGTACCTGTCAAAATCAGGTACCCGCTCCCTAAAAGAGACATTTCTTTACCAGGAGCAGGGGAGGAGGCCTTAAAGCGTAACTTCCCCTTTTGAGTGAAGCTCCACCTTAAGTCCAAATTCTAGGATAGTAGACAGAGCCATGCAAATCATTACTTTAAGCTACTGGGCCAACTGTGCAATCAGTTCATAGCGCAAATACATTCACGTAGGAAAGAGTTGCAGTGCAGCCCCTGCTGCCCCTCCCCCAAGTGATGATGCTGCTCAAGTGGATAAGAGCACAGCAAGTGAGGCGGCAATTTGCAGCTCTAATTTCCTAAAACTGGAGAGTGCATAATCAGGTGCAGCTCTGCATAGAAATCAATCAGCATCCAGTTTTTTATTTGTCAAAGCTTAATTGAACAAGCTGAAGTTAGAAGCTGATTGGCTACCATGACCAACTGGAACAGATTTTGCACTCTACAGTTTTAGTAAATAAACCCCTGTGTGTACCAGTTTTGGTAAATCTCCCCCTATGTGTTTTTTTAATTATATATGTTCATGGTGGAATCAGGGCCGGCGCTACAGCTAGGCGAACTAGGCCCCCGCCTAGGGCGCACTGTCACCTAGGGGCGCAGCCACAGCCAATGGTTGTCATGCAGAGTCCTGGCTCAATGGCGGCGGGAGAGGGACAACAAAGTGTCCTCGGGGTGCAAGCATCTCCATGAGGTGAGCGGGAGGCAGCAGGGAAGGTGAACAGCTAGGCCTGAGAGTCTGGGAGGGTGAAGAGCTCCATTGCCTCCTTTACCCCTGTTCGGTCCTCTGACCAGTAGGGGCAGTGTGTCAGTGGTGTACAGATGAAGTTGAATCTGTAGTCGGGTCCCCTGTGGCTGTGTGCACTGGACAGGTACAGGGGTAATCTGTGTTTAGAGGAGATGATTGCTGTGTTATCAGGAGGTCCCATAGAATATGAAGAGTCAGTGTGCAGGAGGAAGGAAAGGGGGGGGGGGTGCTGTGGAAGCACAGGGCTCAGCATGCCATCATCACAGCTTAACATCCAACCTTCATTTTACTGTGTTCTGGTCTGGTCTTTACCTCCACCCACTTTTTATCCTGTGCTCCTACCAGAGAGAGATTTCCTGTCTTGTGACCTCACTGGAGGGTCACCCCCCCAATTCTTGACCCTGGCACAGGAACAGCTTTAAAAATATTGTCAGAGGTTTAACCCCTTTCTTACTGTACTCTAAATGTGTTCTTGTCTGTGTCCCCATGTAATATGTTTCACATCATCTCCTGTACTATGTCTGCAGTCTCTGACTGTCTACTGTAGTATGTCTGCATTCTCTGACACTCTCCTGTAGTGTATCTGCAGTCTCTGATCCTCTTCTATACTATGTCTGCCGTCTCTAACCATATTCTGTAGTATGTCTGCAGTCTCTGACTGTCTTCTGTAGTATGTCTGAAGTCTCTGACCATCTCCTGTACTATGTCTGCAGTCTCTGACTGTCTACTGTACTATGTCTGCATTCTCTGACACTCTCCTGTAGTGTATCTGCAGTCTCTGATCCTCTTCTATACTATGTCTGCCGTCTCTAACCATATTCTGTAGTATGTCTGCAGTCTCTGACTGTCTTCTGTAGTATATCTGAAGTCTCTGACCATTTCCTGTAGCATATCTTCAGTCTCTGACCATCTCTTGTAGTATGTCTGCCATGGTGGTGACCTTAGCACCAATGGTCCATAGTGCACTGTGTCTTGGCAGGGTACCAGGTAGTCAGACTGGGAGCACCTCAGAAAGGAAGGCCTGGCACTCCCCACAACAGGCCCAGGATGTGAGAGCCAATTGTCATGGCTCCGCACTCAGGACATACAGAGATCAAGGTTTCTGTGATCCCAGTTCGGCACACCAATAGACCCCTTCTGGGCACGACCCAAAGTCCCATGTCCAGAGAAACACCAAGGATATCTGGTGATATAAAGCGGGTGGCGTGTCATCCAAGCTACAGGCTGTTAAATAATTTTCTACTGTTTTTAAAAATGTTTACATTTTATTATTTTTTGGGGGTAGGGGTGCAAGTAGCTGGTCTCGCCTAGGGCGCAAAATAATCTAGCATTGGTCCTGGGTGGAATCCATCTTTGCTGACTACATATGCAGGTTTTGCTTCTTATGCTATAGTTTTGCAAAGCAGTTGTGGTAGTCAGATATAGCATACTGAAAGCAATACACACTCTGTATGGCTATGTGAGGTTTTGTTAAGAAGAATGGCTGATAGATTACAGTGAAATACACATCGGTGACAGAATAGAAGTTTACAAAATGGTGTATGAAATATGGAACAGCAACTATGCAAAAACGTGAAAGCCACATCAGATAATGCTTCCAGTCAAACGTTATAATTCAGAATGTGTACAATCTATGAAAGCACTACACATTGACTGCTGCTCATATAATACATTTTAGTGTAAGCCTCGGTAAAACATGACAGCTCAGATCCTCTGGGCAGTCATGTTTTACAGAGATTTACAATAAAACATATTATCCATGAGCAGCAGTGAATGTGTGGTGCTTTCATGCATTATGAATTCTTCCGACTGATGACAGACTGTATCCTGCACTCTGAGGCTGCTGCTGGTGCATTATAGGAGTTCCAAAAACTGCAGCAGTTTGCTTTTTTTTGCCAAAATTTTATAGTGCACAAAAATGTACTAAATACTAAGGCCTCACAGGGCATTAAAAAAAAAACGAGCTGCAAAGCCACTACCAACGCCAGGAAAAAGTGGCTGTATTCAAAATCTATTCAAAATCAATGGTTCCCTATGAGAGCCGTCTTAACTGATCTGACTTTCAGCCCATTGATTTGAATAGAAGTTGTATCCAAGTCGGATCATCATGATCCGATATGTGGTGCGACTCGTGCTCTGAGGATCCAGGAGGGGGGGGGCACTCGCTCGCATCCCCCCCCCCTTAGCTGACCTTTTTTTTTTGGCGTGGGGTTCCCTTTCAAGATCCATTCCAGACTCAAAGGGCCTGGTATGGATCTTAGGGGGAACCCACACCATTTTTTCTTTTTACATTTAGGCACGGGGTTCCCCTTCAAGATCCTCAGAGTACAAGTCGCACCACAAGTCAGATCATGATTCCGGGACTACTGAAAAAAAAACGCCCAATGTCCGTTTAGCAGCTGCAGTGTGCATGAGGCCTAGACATTTGTCAATGTTGTGTATTTTTCCTAAAAACTTGTGTTTGATAAATGAGTGTGCAAATATTGTGTGACATATAACATTTTAAAAGCCACCATTTTATTCTCCAGGACCTCTGCTTTAAAATATATACCTTTAGGGGAAAAGAGAGTTTAAAGTGATTTCTACAGAAAAAAAAATGCAGATTTTAACATGTGTGTGAAAAATAAAAATATAGCCATGGATAGAAAGTGGTTAACTGCCCTGCTGTGTCCTGCCTAGCAGTCTTGCAGGTGGCAAGGTCTAATCTGCACCAGGAAGGCTAGTATCAAACAAGCCTTAAAACAGAGTTAAACTTCAAAGAAATGCTTACAGGTAGGATTTTTTTCATCACCGAGGGAGCTGGAGTCTTGAAATGATGCTTGGCAGCTAATGGTCAAGAGCTGTTGCCACTCAAATTGTAAAGGGCTTCACAATTCTCCCAATATGTACCAGTTCTTTAAAAGATTCAAAGCCAAGTGGTATAGAATCCCTGTAAGTTCCAGCTCCATTTCCTTGCCCACTCAAAAGGGTTATCACTACTGTAGGTAGCAATGGTAATAGGAAAGGGCTGCCCATCGATCCACATGTGAGAAGCTGCTGACACATCTCCTCCCAGCTTGAGTGGCAGCCAATCATTCCCATTAACATTGCTGTCTAAAGGGAGAAAAAAACGTAATTCTGCTCCCATCTGTACACAGACAGCTGCTGCATAGTTGCCAACATTGAAAAAAAATTTTTTAGGGACACTTTTTTGGCTGTATGCTGAGTCTTATAATTAGGGGGCAGGGCATGCGTTTGTAGGCTTGGCACAGGGGGAAAGTAAATAAAATGTGGTTTACGCAAAAGTGGGCGTGTCTTAAGTGGGATGGGCTCAAAGGGTGTGTGGTTAGAGTTTGAGATGAATGAGGGATGGAGAGGGAAAGGGGGGGAGAGGGATGGAGGGACAGCAGGCCCAGATCCTACACAACAATGGAAATATGTGTATTCTAGAAAGTTTAACAACCAGCAGATAAAGATACTCCAAACACCTGGCGTTAGCGCTTCAATCATCCCGGCACCATGGTTGTTATGGTGTCAGGATGATTGAAGTGTATTATTTCTGTTATTACATTGTAAGATAAAATGAAATCATTCAACTCACCATAATGCCGAATCAGTGGGATCCCTGAGTGTGTCACCTGCCACCAGCCGTCCGTCCTTGCATCACGTGTCCCAGCAGAGTCCGTCCTTGCATCAGAAGTCCCCAGCAGAGCCCCCCCCTTACATCAGATGTCCCCAGCAGAGCCCCCCCTTACATCAGGTGTCACCAGCGGAGCCCCCCTTACATCAGGTGTCACCAGCGGAGCCCCCCTTACATCAGGTGTCACCAGCGGAGCCCCCTTACATCAGATGTCCCCAGCGGAGCCCCCCTTACATCAGGTGTCACCAGCGGAGCCCCCCCTTTCATCAGGTGTCACCAGCAGAGCCCCCTTACATCAGATGTTCCCAGCGGAGCCCCCCCTTACATCAGATGTTCCCAGCGGAGCCCCCCCTTACATCAAATGTCCCCAGTGGAGCCCCTCTAACATCAGGTGTCCCCAGCGGTGCCCCCCCTAACATCAGGTGTCCCCAGCGGTGCCCCCCCTAACATCAGGTGTCCCCAGCGGTGCCCCCCTAACATCAGGTGTCCCCAGCGGTGCCCCCTTACCTTTCCATAGCAGACCGGCAGGGGGGGTAGGTGGGGCGAGGCGGAGCGGAGCGGGGCGCAGGGTGGGCGGCGTAGGAGCTTCGTCTAGCCACCCAGCCGTTCATGGTCTCCTTAAAAATGGCGGCCGGCGGAGACAATGTCTCCACCGGCCGCGGACCTCCAGCGGCGGCAGCGAAAATTCTTAAAAAAACGGATTTCTCAGGACATTTCCCGGGAAACAATAAACTCGGGAAAAGAGTCCAAATCCTGGGAATGTCCCGGGAAATACGGGACAGTTGGTAAGTATGCTGCTTTCATGCCCCCTTGAATGGCATTAGTTCTTTGTACAGATGAAAGCAAGAGGACTCCACACCTTCACAGGCAGTAATGAGGAAGAGATCCTGCTACTCAAGCAGGGAGTGGGCGTGCCATCATCTACAGGAGATACAGGCATTCCGTGGGTCAGCACAGCATCCTAAAACTCCTAGCACTGGTCCAAGAACACAAAGTGATCACGCAAACACGGATCTGCTTCTGTGCTTTGCATGGTCAGTTTGAAACAAGAACCAAGGGGAACTGGCAAGATCACTAGTTATTTAGCAGCTACATATTAAATTCAAATATTACAGGCTATGTTTACTAAAAAGTATGTGAATAACAACGCACATTTTGAATCAGAATTTTTGGGGTAGCATACACTGGGTTTTCATGTATTATTACAATAAAAATTCAGATAATTTTATTTCCTTTCGTGTTAAAAACAGAGAATGTGATAGAGTGCTATGGCATTGTCATCATCCTTTCCATTATACAAAACAAAAACAGGATTTAGTATATAGAGTCAGGCTTAAATGCATGCTTTGCCTTCAAAAGCATTTGTAGCTGTATCATTACTTTTCAGAGTTCCTTGATCTAATACATAACCTACATAACTGTTTATCCTTAAAATTATGTTTGGCTCTGTTTTCTTTTTGGGTTACTGCATTTATTTAGTGCAAAGACTTTTTTAACATATGTATTTATACCTCTATCTATCTATCTATCTATCTCTCTATCTCTCTATCTCTCTATCTATCTATCTATCTATCTATCTATCTATCTATCTATCTATCTATCTATCTATCTATCTATCTATCTATCTATCTATCTATCTATCTATCTATCTATCTCTCTATCTATCTCTCTATCTATCTATCTATCTCTCTATCTATCTATCTATCTATCTATCTATCTATCTATCTATCTATCTATCTATCTATCTATCTATATATATATATAAACAAAACGTGGCAGATGTTTTAGATGTGTGCAATTTGTTACCTGGTAAATTTTAATTAATGCTTTTCTTGTACACTAGAATTAGGATTTCAGACGATAAGTGAGGGGACAGATACGAAAGATGTAGACTGCCTTTGTCAAGATGGCAAGCATTGCTCCAGCCAACAATGTGAGACTTGTGTGTTGAATAAGCCCTGCAATCCAGGATTCGGAGTCACACGGAAAGGTGAGAGAGTGCTGATTATTGTGGCAGGAATTTCCTGGCCACATGATAGGTTTCAAAAGAAACCTGTGTTGAGAAATATGGAAGCTGCGATTGCGGCCCTCTCCTTCTCAAAAGTCTTGTTGCCTGGCTCCCATATTAAAATAAAGATTGTTTTATTTTTTATTATGTAACATCTTTTAACAAAATAAACAGTTAAAATATTATGCACAAAGTATTGTGGGTTTTCTAACAAGAAAGCACAGCAGAAGCTGTTTTGCTTTCAGACTCTCTTTTTCTGATTGAAACATTGCAAGTCTTCCTTTTGAAGAGAGAAAGGAAGGCAAGAGGACTTAAGTTCTTTGTTTAAATTTTGGTTTAAAATATTTAGCTCAGTAAACAGCAGCTTTTCCTTACAGCCAGAAGCAGAGAAATGTGAAGATGAGTGAAAAGCTCCAACTGCATGTGACCTATTCCACTTGATAGCATTAGTTCTTGGTGACTGATCCAGCACTGTTACATGGAGTTCTGAGCCATATGTATGCTTTGATTAGGGCGGCTCTGATCTTACAAGGGGCTTCCTTTCTCATTCCTGGCAGTTAAACAGAATTGGTGGAAGCCTGTATATATCAGGATAATGCTGACCGCCCAGACAATAAGATGCTTTGCATGCCTTAAGATCAAAAGTATTTTTGATGTCAGCATATACAGTATCTCACAGTAGACCCCTCACATTTTTGCAAATATTTTATTATATCTTCACGTGACAACACTGAAGAAATGACACTTTGCTACAATGTAAAGTAGTGAGTGTACAGTTTGTATAACAGTGTAAATTTGCTTTCTCCTCAAAATAACTCAACACACAGCCATTAATGTCTAAACCGCTGGCAATAAAAGTAAAAGAGAGTACACCCCTAAGTGAAAATGTCCAAATTGGGCCTAATTAGCCATTTTCAATCCTTGGTGTCATGTGACTCGTTAGTGTTACAAGGTATCAGGAGTGAATGGGGAGCAGGTGTGTTGGTTTTATCGCTCTCACTCTCTCATACTGGTCACTGGAAGCTCAACATGGCACCTCATGGCAAAGAACTGTCTAAGCATGTGGAAAAAATAATTTTTGCTCTATATAAAGATGGTCTAGGCTATAAGAAGATTGCCAAGACCCTGAAACTGAGCTGCAGCACGGTGGCCAAGACCATACAGCGGTTTAACAGGATAGGTTCCACTCATAACAGGCCTCGCCATGGTCAACCACAGAAGTTGAGTGCACATGCTCAGCGTCATATCCAGAGGTTGTCTTTGGGAAATAGACGCATGAGTGCTGCTGCCAGCATTGCTGCAGAGTGTCAGGAACCATGAATCAGGCTGAGACAGAAGTGCAGTAAAAATCACACTATTTAATAAAATGGTAAAATGGTATAAACAGAGCAAACGTAGTCAAATCATAGCCAGAGTTCGGAAACCAGGACGGGTAGTCAGAACAAGCCAGAGAAACAAGAGTCCGGAGATCAGTGAAGTCAGGTGCAGCAAAACGGTCAGGAAGCTATTAGTATTAGTGTCAGGAAGCTAGTTTCTAGGTAATTTGGGCATATCCCCAATCCTCATTAAATTAGTAGGTATGATGCCCGGTGGGTGTGGAGATGCGACTCATACATCTGTACATCTTGCAGCATGTATGCGTTCCTTGATCATCCAATCTAGGGCGAATACTGCAGTGCAAAATGTAACCACATTGTTTCCCTAGAAGCCCAGGTTCTGAATCTAGGGAAGCAACTGTCAGCACTGAGAAGTCCCTCCATACTAAAGGAGAGCCAGGAACGTACATGGCAGGGGCCAGCACAGAGGCGGGTGGAAACAAAGAGATGCAGGCACTAGGAAAGAGTAGATGGGTGACAGTCAGGAAGGGTAAAGGGGGAAGTGCCAGGGAGGCCGATCCATAGGTGGAGCATCCCAATAAGTACGCTCCATTGAGTGACATTGGTGAAACCAGTCAGGAGCTGGAGCTGAGGGACTCTCCTAGCTTCCGGGGGAAGAACTCCTCCAGTGAGAGTGGGGGGGAAGCGAAGGGAAAGGAAAGACAGATTCTGGTGGTAGGGGACTCAATTCTTAGAAGGACATAGAGGGCAATCTGTAACAAAGACCTAAAGCGCCGAACTTTATGTTGTCTACTCGGGTTCGGCACATCACGGATCTGGTGGAGAGATTACTGGGATGGGCTGGGGAAAAACCAGCTGTCATGGTGCACGTTGGCACCAATGACAAAGTCAGAGGCAGATAGAGTGTCTTAAAGAACGATTTTAAGGACTTGGGAGCTAAATTGAGGACACTGAGCCACACCAGAAAGGCAGAGGGAGTTTAGGGAAGTAAATAAGTGGCTGAAAAGCTGGTGTAGTAAGTAGGGGTTTGGGTTCCTGCAGGACTGGGCTGACTTCTCAGTCGATCACCAGTACTATAGAAGGGACGGACTGCACCTAAATGAGGAGGGTTCAGATCAGCTGGGAGTAAAGATGGCCAAGAAGTTAGAGGGGTTTTTAAACTAGGCGACGCGGGGGAGGGCCTAGAGGTAGAGATAGTCAGCGCGGAACATATTCTAGAGGGTAGTATTGGGGCATTAGTGGTAGGTTGACTAAAGCACACAAACCCAAGGTAAGTATAGTAACAAGTCCTAGTTGCAATCTCGGAACACCCAATAGGAGGATAGTATGCGACCGGTCTAAACTACGTGGCATGTTCACCAATGCCAGGAGCCTGGCGGACAAGATGGGTGAACTAGAGATACTGTTGCACAAGGAGGATTTGGATTTTGTGGGAATTTCAGAGACCTGGTTCAACAGCTCTCATGATTGGCTGGCAACCATTCAAGGGTATACCCTTTAATGCAGGGATAGAGAGGGTAAAAAAGGGGGAGGGGTATGGCTATATATCAAGAATAATTTACAAGTGAATGTGAAAGATGACATCACTAAGGGGACTGGGGAGGAGGTAGAATCCTTATGGGTAAAGCTCCAAAGGGATGAAGCTAAGGGGAAAATATTACTGGGAGTATACTATAAGCCCCATAACCTGAGGGAGGAAGGGGAGACTGATCTCCTGTCACAAGTTGGATTAGCAGCAAGGATGTGAAGTGTTATCATAATGGAGGATTTTAATTATCCAGACATAGACTGGGCAGAGGGAACCACGCATTCGTCTAAGGCTCGCCAGTTCCTAAATGTCTTGCAGGACAATTTCATGGTTCAGATGGTAGACACACCAACTAGAAATAAAGCGTTACTGGATCTACTGATTACCAATAATACAGACCTGATCATGGATGTGGAAATACGGGCAATTTAGGAAACAGCGATCGCAGGTCAATTGGCTTCAGTATAAATCACACAAATAGGAAACATAAGGGGAATACAAACACACTGAATTTCAAAAGAGCCAACTTCCCTAAACTACGAACCTTGTTGGAAGGCATGAATTGGGATAAAATCTTAGGAAAAAAGAACACGGAGGAGAGATGGGTTTGCTTTAAGAGCATATCAAATAAGGGCATTAGCCAATGCATCCCATTAGGTAATAAATTTAAAAGAGCGAACAAAGTCCTGGATGGCTTAACTTCAATGTAAAAATGCATATAAAAGCAAAGGAGAAGGCCTTCAAAAAATACAAGGTTGAGGGATCATCATCAGCATTCAGACTTTATAAAGAATGCAACAAGAAATGTAAGGGTGCAATTAGGGCGGCTAAGATAGAACACGAAAGACACATAGTGGAGGAAAGCAAAAAAAAATCCCAAGAAATTCTTTAAGTATGTAAACAGTAAAAAAGGGAGGACAGACCATATTGGCCCCATAAAGAATGAGGAAGGACATCTGGTTACAAAGGATGGGGAGATGGTGAAGGTATTGAATTTATTCTTCTCCTCAGTCTTCACGAGGGAATCGGGGGGGCTTCAGTAACCAAAACTGCAGTGTTTATCCTTATGACACATCACAGGAAGCACCTCCATGGTTAACAGAGGACAGAATTAAAATTAGACTTGTGAAACTTAACTTTAATAAATCACTGGGACCAGATGGCTTGCATCCGAGGGTACTTAGGGAACTCAGTCAAGTAATTGCCAGACCATTGTTCCTAATTTTTACTGACAGTCTACTGACTGGAATGGTACCAGGTGATTGGAGAAAAGCCAATGTAGCACCAATATTTAAAAAGGGCCCAAAATACATCCCTGGGAATTACAGACCAGTTAGCCTAACATCAATAGTATGCAAGCTCTTGGAGAGGATGATAAGGGACTATATACAAGATTTTAGTAACAAGAACGGTATCATTAGCAGTAATCATCATGGATTCATGAAGAATCGTTCTTGCCAAACTGATCTATTAACCTTCTATGAGGAGGTGAGTTGCCATCTAGATAAAGGAAGGCCCGTAGATGTGGTGTATCTGGATTTTGCAAAAGCATTTGAGACAGTTCCCCATAAACGTTTACTGTACAAAATAAGGTCAGTTTGTATGGGCCATAGGGTGAGTACATGGATTGAAAACTGGCTACAAGGGCGAGTTCAGAGGGTGGTGATAAATGGGGACTACTCGGAATGGTCAGGGGTGGGTAGTGGGGCCCCCCAGGGTTCTGTGCTGGGATCAATCCTATTTATTTTGTTCATAAACGACCTTGAGGATGGGATAAACAATTCAATCTCTATTTGCGGACGATACTAAGCTAAGCAGGGCAATAACTTCTCAGCAGGATGTGGAAACCCTGCAAAAAGAGCTGAACAAATTAATGAGACAATTAATACATGGCAAATGAGGTTTAATGTAGAAAAATGTGAAATAATGCATTTGGGTGGCAAAAATATGAATGCAATCTATACACTGGAGGGGGAGAACCTCTGGGGGAATCTAGGATGGAAAAGGACCTGGGGGTCCTAGTAGATGATAGGCTCAGCAATGGCATGCAATGCCAAGCTGCTGCTAACAAAGCAAACAGAATATTGACATGCATTAAAAAGGGGATCAACTCCAGAGATAATTCTCCTGCTCTACAAGACTCTGGTCCGCCCGCACCTGGAGTATGCTGTCCAGTTCTGGGCACCAGTCCTCAGGAAGGATGTACTGGAAATGGAGCGAGTACAAAGAAGGGCAACTAAGCTGATAAAGGGTCTGGAGGATGTTAGTTATGAGGAAAGTTTGCGAGCACTGAACTTATTCTCTCTGGAGAAGAGACGCTTGAGAGGGGTTATGATTTCAGTTTATAAATACCGTACTGTGACCCCACAATAGGGATAAAACTTTTTCGCAGAAGAGAGTTTAACAAGACACGTGGCCACTCATTAAAATTAGAAGAAAAGAGGTTTAACCTTAAACTATGTAGAGGGTTCTTTACTGTAAGAGCGGCAAGGATGTGGAATTCCCTTCCACAGTCTGTGGTCTCAACGGGGAGCATCGATAGTTTCAAAAACTATTAGATAAGCACCTGAACAACCGCAACATACAGGGATATACAATGTAATACTGACATATAATCACACAAATAGGTTGTACTTGATGGACTTGTGTCTTTTTTCAACCTCACCTACTATGTAACTATGTAACACAGAGCTCTGAGAAGGAAGGGCTGAGCCCAGCCCTGACACAGGTTGAAGGGGTGGGGGGTCAACCTATCAGTGCTCAGACCGTACACAGCACACTGCATCAAACTGGTCTGCATGGCTGTCGTCCCAGAAGGAAGCCTCTTCTAAAGATGATGTACAAGAAAGCCCGCAAACAGTTTGCTGAACACAAGCAGACTAAGGACATGGATTACTGGAACCATGTCCTGTGGTCTGATGAGACCAAGATAAACTTATTTGGTTCAGATGGTGTCAAGCGTGTGTGGCCGCAACCAGGTGTGGAGTACAAAGACAAGTGTGTCTTGCCTACAGTCAAGCATGGTGGTGGGAATGTCATGGTCTGGGGCTGCATGAGTGCTGCCGGTGTTCTATCAAAATAGCCAACTCTTGAGAAACTCCAACTACTTAACTTCCGGTTTCTTTAAACAATCAGTAATTGGAGATTTTGACGAATTGCAAAAACCGGCGACTGAATACAGTCCGGTTCATGATATTATGAGCAGAGATTGTTACTCTGCATCGATACTAGTCATCAAAATGGCTGCATCTCAAAACAAGGGGAGGGGCGTGACCGGATGCAGGTGTGAGCAGTGAGTGTGTGCTCTCACCTGGCTCCGACCCCTATGCTGCATTAACGATGTGGAGTGGATGGGCTTAGCCTGCAGTATGAATGCCCTGTGAAGCTCCTGGTTCCGGGTTATGAGCAATGGTATTCACGGGCTGCTGACTGGGGAGCGGCTTCTTGATTGGCGGGGGCGGCAAGAGAGGAGGTCGGGAAGGATCAGCTGTCTTGCTGTGCTGTCCTCCCGTGCTATCTAGCAGAACGCTGAGGGGAAGCCCGGCTACATTACCGCCCCCGTACCTCTGGTTGTGCCTGGTTGCCTGGCGACACTTCACAGGCACCGCGGGAGGCTGAAATAAGCTAAGATACCGACGCTGAAGGACGGGAGGTAAAGGAGAGGTGATTCTGTGTGAAGGACAGAGGATCTGGATGGGCCTGGACGGATCATCTGTAAAAAAAAACACTGGTAAAAGCCCTGCAGAAGTCCTGCAAACCCCCTTGAAGGTAACGGGAGAGAGGTAAAAAAACCTGATCTGCATAAAAGTGTAAAGTACAGTGACTGTGTATTAAAGCAGGGAGCCTGGGGCTTATCCCTTGTTATTATTATAAAGAGTGGTTATCTAAAGCAAGGAAGGATTAATTGGTGGATTGGTCAGGCTGGTGGGCTGCAGAGTGCCTAGAGTATCCTAGCTTGCTATGACTAAGAGGAAGGGGGAAGATCAGCTACAGCAGCCCCAAGAAAATATGCCTATCCAAGCTACCCGTTCAGCCAAAGAAAAGGAGAAGGGGTCTCAAAATGTAGCCGCACTAACAGTCGCTGCGAAGCTGGAAAAATTTGCACATAGCTCTTTGCAGTCGCCAGCCAAAAACAATCAGCCGCCTTCGGGTAAATCGTCAGCTGGGGACAGAAAGAGCCTGGGGAAAGGACCTGATAACTCGGTAGCTAGCACAAGAGTAATGAACAAAAAAAGTCCTGAGAGGGAGCACCCAGGAAGAACAGGGGATAGTAGTCCCAATACAGCCGCAGCCAGTGATCAAGAACCCACTTTAAAAGAGGTACTATGTGCTATAAATGCTTGTAGGAGCTCGATAAGCGGGATGTGGGAAGAGTTGAAAGCTTTAAGTGAGGAGTTTGGCAGCATTAAACAAGAGCTTCAGAAAACAGTGGAGAGAATTAAAGGCGTGGAGGAAAGGGATAACCAAGTAGAAGACATTGTATCCCCAATGCGTCAAGAGTTTAAAAAAATGCAAGCTCAGCTAGACGCCAACAAGCTTAAAATGGACGAATGGGAGAATAGGTCGCAAAGACAAAATGTAAGAGTGATGGGTCTTCCTGAGAAAAGTGAGGGCTCTCGCCCCGAAGAGTTTATGGAAAAGTGGCTTAAAGAGGTTTTTGGGGCTGAGACTTTTTCATACTTTTTTTCTATTGAGCGAGCCCACAGAGTGCCTTCCAGATCAGCATACTCAGGAGATCGCCCTAGACCAATGATACTGAGGTTTTTTTGTTATAAAGATAAGCTAAATTTAATGCAAAAGTCTAGAGAGAAAGGAGACATTTTTTTTAATGGAGCCAAAATATCGATTTATCCAGATTATTCCCCGGACTTACAAAAGAGGAGAGCAGGTTTTTTGGATATTAAGCGCATCCTACGGAACCATAACATTCCATATGCGTTATTATATCCAGCACGGCTACGTATTGAGGCTCTAGGAACTATCCGTTTTTTTGAATCTGCCAAAGGAGCCACGGACTGGTTTGAAGAGAACAAAAAGAACTTATAAAGATGAAATCGCATACGGCAATCGAGGTTTTTTTTTTTTTTTTTTTTTTTTTTTTTTTCCTCCTGCACTTGTAGGAAATGGGTTTAAAGATGTGTGTTTTTGTAGCAGCAGCAGTAGTAGGGGTCGGGTGGGTGAGGGATGGGTGGATGGAGTGAAGGTTGAGAGAATTGTTTAGAGTGGTGATGGGGTTTTTTTCAGCCCTTGGGTCAACGGGGTTATTGGGGGGGAGGGGGGAAGGGGGGGGAGTGAAGGGAGTGTGGGGGGAGGGGGGTGGATAAAGTGGGGTGAGGAGAGAAAAGAGGTCACAAGGAAGGCCCCTAGGGCACGCCGAGTGAGGCAAGGGAGGGGGAAGAAGGAGTTATTTAAAGTAGGGGATAGCACAGTTGCATCAATAATGGTAAAAATGCACAGAGCACCTGTAAAAATTTTTCTGAAGGTGATAGAAATGAAGTGTAAATGCTTAAAGTCTATAAGATTTAGTAAGATGAGGAACACTGTTTTGGAGGGAGGTGGGAGGGGGGGTGTGGGGGTAATTACCCCCTGGACCCGCTCGGTCCCCTCCCCATAATAATAGCACTGGGTGTGGTAAGAGGGGGTATTGATGATTTGAAACAGAAGGCCAAAAGGCCGGGGGGAATAAGGGCACGTGTGGTGATTTGGTATTATCAGAATAGAGGATGGAGATTTCTTCTTTGTAGTCTCTTTCAAAAAAAGTACCGGTTTAGAACAGTATCATCTTATCGCCGTGATGTCTCAATATATAAGTAGAAGGGTAGCCTTATCCTGGTTTTTGCATAACTGGTATTGTTCTTTGTTGATGTATATTTTGAATGCAGCCTAGAACATTTGGTATAAGTTCCTGGAACATCAGGGGTATGAGTGAGCCGACGAAAAAAGCCACTGTGTTCCAGGAATTGGAATCTTGTGCTACCGAAGTGATATGCCTGCAGGAAACTCATTTGACCGCTGAGATTAAATTATTAATTAGAAATAAAAAATTTCAGTCACAATACCACTCAGTGTACTCCTCCTATTCAAGGGGAGTGAGTATTCTGATTAGAAAGGGGTTGATGTTTTCCTGCAGGGACGTCAGTATTGATAGATCGGGGTGTTTTATTTTTTTGTATTGTTTAATTGAGGGTAGACCTTTTGTCATAGTAAATGTGTATATTCCCCCTCCATTTAAAATGGAGATCTTGTTCTTGTTGCTAGGATTCTTGGAGGATAAGAGAGAGGTCCCAGTGGTTATGGTGGGGGGCTTTAAT
Source organism: Aquarana catesbeiana (assembly GCF_042186555.1). NCBI lineage: Eukaryota > Metazoa > Chordata > Amphibia > Anura > Ranidae > Aquarana > Aquarana catesbeiana. The sequence continues at coordinate 180,823,294 of NC_133335.1, read as the reverse complement.
ACCGTGCTTGATAGTAGGGTAGACAGATTCCCGCCAGGGCTGAGTGGAGGTAGAGGGTCGGGGGGAAGGTTGGCACAGTTCCTCGAGGAGGTTGGGTGGTGTGACATGTGGAGGGCTCGTAATCCTATTACCCAGCAATATTCTTGCTTTTCAGTGACCCACCATACTCTCTCCCGTATTGATATGGCCATTGGTAATCAAGAAGCCCAACCCTTAATAGGTAGAATTGAATATCGCCCAAGGGGAGTGTCCAATCACTCGCCACTGACATTGTCAATAACCATGCGGGATAATGGTGGCCTGAGAATGTGGTCATTAAATCCAACATGGTTGGAATTAGTGGGGAATAGGGACGAAATTAATTTAAGATTGAGAGAATTTATTGACTTTAACACAGGTACTGCTTCGGGGGGTGTGATTTGGGACTCCTTGAAAGCATTCCTCAGAGGGCTTTTGATTCAACAGATATCTAAGTTAAAGAAGCAAACAAGGACAAGAGGAGAGCTTATTGGGGAAGAGGTTCGGGAATCAGAAAGAAAGTATGTATTAGATCCGACTATGGAAAATCGAGAACTCTGGGTACTGAAGCAACAAGAGTACAAAAAGGAAGAAATTAGAAGAGCAGAGAACAGGAAGGTTTTTCAGAGGCAGAGGAATTTTGAGGAGGGGGAAAGAGTGGGTCGGACGTTGGCCTTGTTGGCTAAAACTAATTCTCCCTCTTCAGTAATTCCCATGATTAAAACAAATGAAGGGGATATTTCATCAGATCCTGGGGTAATTAATAAAACCTTTGTAGAATTCTATAGCGAGCTATATAAGATGCGTCACTGTCCTGAACAAGTAGAAATGGAGGAATTTTTGGAAGGTATTGTTCTGCCGGTGTTGTCGGACGCAGATATGAATAGTCTGGAAGCACCAAAACCAAAAGTCCCCAGGTCCCGATGGATTGCCATCTGAGGTTTACAAACAATATGGGGAGGTGATGGCCCCGGAACTCTTGAAGACATTGAATTGGTCAGCTGCAGTCGGTAGTTTACCTTTGTCAATGTCTGAAGCTATTATAGTACTGATTCAGAAAGAGGGGAAAAATCAATTAGATACATCGTCATATAGACCAATTTCATTGCTGGGTACGGATGTCAAGATTTCGACAAAGGTCCTGGCAGCTAGGCTGAATAAATGCATATCTACTTTGATTCACCCGGATCAGTCTGGGTTTATGCAGAACAGGTCTACTAGTAAAAACATAAGAAGGACTTATTTGAATCTCCAGACTCCGGTAGAGAATGCAGGTTCCAGGGTTGTCTTGTCCTTGGATATTGCCAAGGCATTTGACACCCTGGAATGGGGTTATTTATGGTGGGTACTGGAAAAATTTGGGTTCGGCCCCCTGTTTATTAAGTGGCTTAAGATATTATATCACCACCCCAATGCTAGATTAAAAATAAATAATACATACTCGGAACGGATCTCCCTTGAGAGGGGGACTAGGCAGGGGTGTCCCTTGTCACCCCTGCTGTTCGCCCTGGCAATGGAGCCTTTCGCGGAGGTAATAAGAAGCTCTCCAGGTTTACAGGGTTATAAAAGAAAGGGGGGTGAGGAAAGAATAGCACTATATGCTGATGACGTACTATTATTTCTGGGAGACATGGGGCCGTCATTAGTAAAGGCAATGCAGTTGGTGATAGGGTTTGGAAGGATATCAGCGTTAACAGTCAATTGGGAGAAATCTACATTTCTCCCGCTTGACTCGACTACCGGCTCCCTCCCGCAGGAGATACCTCGCTTTAGGGTGGTGGAGAAGTTTAAATATTTGGGTATAGTGCTAACCAATGACCCAACCCAGTATATTAGAGACAATCTAGCTCCGCTTTTAGAAAAGTTTAAAAGGAAGAAAGACATCTGGTGTCGGCTCCCCCTATCTATGGCAGGGCGCGTAAATCTGATCAAGATGATCTGGATGCCACAATTAATGTACATATTACATAACTCACCGGTTTGGATTGGGAGGGACTGGTTTGTAAAAATAAATTCTATCTTTCGTGAGTTAATTTGGAAGAAGGGTCAGGCCAGGATCAGTCTTCAGACCTTGCAGCGCCCTAACAGGGAGGAGGGATTGGCGGTGCCCCATCCATATAGGTACTTTCTGGCGGCCCAGTTGCAACAACTGGGGGGGGGTGAATGCGGTTGGGAGGTGAATTCCAGCGTAAAAATCATGCTATCAGGGAACCCGCATAATTCCCTGGTAGGGGCATTGGAAGCCGGGACATTAGGATCCGTATTTCCAACATATAAATTGGTTATAAAAGTTTGGCGGTCGGTGAAGATCGAAATGGGATATAGGGGGGTTACGGAGTTTTCACCTATATGGCAGAATGGGCAGCTACAAGAACTGCAGGCTATAGGAGTAAACAGGATGTGGGAAAGGGCGGGTATAAATAGGCTGAAGCAAATATTTGATGGCAATATATTAAAGTCCTTTGCGGACCTGAGACAGGAGTTTGGAATTCCTAAAGAATCATTTTACTTTTACCTCCAGATTAGACATGCATTAGATAAGCAATTTAAGATTAAGGCACTGGAATGGTGTAGCGCGCCGCTGCTTAGTAAGGTGGTAAGGGTACCTAGCCTTAAGGGGCTAATATTAGGAATTTATGACCATCTAACGGCCAGGGCAATCAGTTTAGCTCCACTTTCGCGTGCAAGGGAGAGGTGGGGGGCCGATGTGGGGGAGTTGAGCGATGATCAGTGGGAGAGGATATTGGAGCTCGGTCCGCTGGTGTCCCTCTCTCCGTCGCAGCGGGCTTCGCACCTCTTGCTTGTACACAGAGCCTATTACACCCCCAAGAGGCTATATGGATTTGGAGACCAGACGATAAATGCCCCAGGTGTCTAGAGACGGGCGATCTTATACATATAATGTGGAGATGCCCGAAACTAGTTAGGTACTGGACTGAGATCTAAACATTATAGATGCTAGATTTGGGATAAGAGTGGAACACGAGGCTAAGGCGTGTGTGCTGGGGCTAATTAGTAAGAATATCGGGGAAGACCACATAGGAATAGCAATTGTACGCTGTTTATACCAGGCGAGGAAATTGATCGCGAAAGCATGGTTATCAGCAGTGCCTCCTACTCCTGAAGAATGGGTTAGCACAATGAACTCAGTAATTGGAACAGAAAGGATAATCTATACCAGAAGGGGAAGTTATAGGAAGTTTATGAGGATTTGGGGTTTGTGGTGTTAGGGAAGGAATAAGGGAAATATAAATTTTTAGTGAGGATAGTAATATTAGTATTAAGGAATAGATTTATGAGGGAATAAGTATTAAGTAAGGTGTATCTAACCAGGTAACAAGTTTTGCCAAGTTTAAGACATGACTATTTTAACAGAAGCAACTGTTGGGGAGGAAGGGAGGGTAATCGGGGTGATAGGGGAGGGGGGTGGGATGGGGGGGGGGGATAAAGGAAAAAACTAAGGGTTAGATAACTCATTTATGATTGTGTTATGGGATAATATATTAAAGAATGTTTGTTCTTTGTTTTTATATTGTTTATGATGTATAATGTATAACCTGAAAAACTAATAAAAAGGATATGATTTAAAAAAAAAAAATGGCTGCATCTGAGTTGGTGACAACTTTGTCCTCGTTAGCTGCTGTGGTGTCAAAACAGCAAAATCTTCCTGTACCGGAGTGTATTTGGTTGCCACTGTTGTGTCCAAACAGCAATTCATCAAAATCTCCAATTACTGATGGTTTAAGTAACCCGGAAGTGACGTGGTTGGAGTTTCTGACGAGTTGGCTAATTTGACAGAACACTGGCACTGGGGAGCTACAGCTCATTGAGGCAACCATGAATGCCATGTACTGTGACATACTAAAGCAGAGCATGTTCCCCTCCCTTCAGAGACTGGGCTGCAGGGCAGTATTCCAACATGATAACGACCCCAAACACACCTCCAAGATGACCACTGCCTTGCTAAAGAAGCTGAGGGTGAAGGTGTTGGACTGGCCAAGCATGTCTCCAGACCTAAACCCTATTAAGCATCTGTGGAGCATCCTCAAACGAAAGGTGGAGGAGCGCAAGGTCTCTAACATCCACCAGCTCCGTGATGTCATCATGTGGAAGAGGACTCCAGTGGCAACCTTTGAAGTTCTGGTGAACTCCATGCCCAAGAGGGTTAAGGCAGTGCTGGAAAATAATGGTGGCCACACAAAATATTGACACTTTGGGCCCAATTTGGACATTTCCATTTTCACTTTTGTTGCCAGTGGTTTAGACATGAATGGCTGTGTGTTGAGTTATTTTGAGGGGGCAGCAAATTTACACTGTTATACAAGCTGTACACTCACTACTTTACATTGTAGCAAAGTGTCATTTCTTCAGTGTTGTCACATGAAAAGATATAATAAAATATATACAAAAATGTGAGGGGTGTACTTACTTTTGTGAGATACTGTATATACCAATCGGCCAAAGAATTATTTAAAAATACTAACAACTACGTACAAAGCCATCCACAATTTCGCCCCCAGCTACATCACTAGCTTAGTCTCTAAATACCAACCTACTCGTTCTCTTCGTTCCTCTCAAGACCTCCTGCTCTCTAGCTCCCTTGTCACCTCCTCCCATGCTCGCCTCCAGGACTTTTCCAAAGCC